>NC_137891.1:37005376-37241458 GCF_963455335.1 Martes martes
AAGGAAAGTTCACAAAGCACTGAGGGATCTAGAGTTATTAAAGAGTAAGGCGGGTGTAAACTTTGTTCCCTTGGTAGATGCTTGCATCCTTCATTTCCCTTATGCACTTAGTGTTGAATGCTTTTAAAGATTTGGCATTTATTTTGTTCTCCGTTTTAACTGATTTTTCCAATTTTAATCAGCTTCTTTGCATTTACATAAAGTCACCATCCATTAAATAATTTTGATTAAGTTAATCTGCTAAGTCTCAGTTCCTTAATATGGGTTAGATTTTGAGGCAAATGAGCAGTGCTTATCCTGAATAGATTTTTTTTCCATAGGTAATTACTGTTATATGAATTAGACCTTTCCTAAATCTTCAGGTATTTGCTTATCTGTATAAGGCCTCATATATAGATTTTATGGGTTTCAAGTAACTCATGGTGTAGTGGATCTAAATTGATAGTTTGTATTCTTTTTGTTGCTGAAGTCTGGATTTTTCAGACTTAAAAAAGTCTTAAGTGTAACAGAAAACAATAATTTAGGTGGGGGTTATAACATCCATTTGCTTTTATTTTGGGGTTCACTGAGCCTTTTACTTTATTTTAGTCTACCATAATTTTATTTTTATTATTTTTTAAAGATTTTATTTCTTTATTTGACAGAGACACAGCAAGAGAGGGAACACAAGCAGGGGGAATGGGAGAGGGAGAAGCAGGCTTCTCGCCAAGCAGGAAGCCCATTGTGGGGCTCAATTCCAGGACCCTGGGATCATGACGTGAGCCTAAGGCAGACAGGCTTAATGATTGAGCCACCCAGGTGCCCCATCCTACCATATTTTTAAAAGGAAAATATTCTTGTTTTAACAAATACTCAGTTGCCTTCTGGGTAATATGCTGGCCTCGGTTCAGAGGGTTGCATTGGGTTTCCTGTCTCGTGGTCTTACGGGAAGAAGTTGGGAATTTTCATAGGAGGTGAGGCAGGAAAACTGGTCAAGTAAAGGACTCTGTAAGTACCAAAGGTCATGATTCCATGTATTTCTGCAGTATTTAAATGGAAGTAGATTGGCACTTGAAGAATTTTTTTACTGGTTTTTATATGCAGCATGGGATATGATTTTGGATTATAACCCACACATTGAAATCTACTAGGTAGTGTTTTGTGGGAAATAAAAATCTTTGCCACATGACAGACCTGGGTTTGAATCCTGGTTGAACCCACCTACCACCTAGTGCTTCTTCCTAGACGTTAACTGGGTCACTTATATTCTGAGTCCCATTTCCTCCTGTGTAAAACAGGTCAATATATATCCTAAGGGCTTAAATGATATTGAAGTGTAAATCACCCAGAACTGTTTTTGCCAGATAGAAAGCTTCGGGTGTCTTTCAGAGGCTGATGGGGACAGAATTGATCTCACTCCTTTGAAGTTAATATAAGTTAATTAAGTTAAATTGAGCCAGAATATATTAGCATGTGTCAGCTTTGGAGATACTAAGGTTTTGCTGGAGGGAACGCTGCTGTCTTCTCCCTAAAGCATTTTAGCTTTCTGGGTATCTTCCTTTGGCTCTTAACCAGTCTGCATACCCACACCCAGCAAAAGGAATAATCTGTCCCCAGGCGGAGAAGGCCCCTTTGTTGAGTAGTTTCCATGAGGTTGCTTTATCTTCCCTTGCATCTGTGTCAGTGCCTCCAACTTTGTCTTAGGAAATAGAGAGTTCAAGTTAAAGGTAAACACAAACATCATGATTTATGTTGTCTTTGGATATTATTTCTAAAATGGCTTAAAAAATAAGCCCTAATGGGATATGTTATTTTTTAGTTTGCTGTGGCTGAACCAAGAAAGAAGGCGTATGCAGATTTCTACAGAAATTATGATTCCATGAAAGATTTTGAGGAGATGAGGAGGGCTGGTATCTTTCAGAGTGCAAAGTGATTTTGGAATGTAAAGGTAATATCGCTGTTGGAATTACTGTTTAAAATTTTTTAAAAATTGTGATAAAATACATTGATTGTTAAGTATATTCACATTGTTGTACAAGCAACCTCCAGAACTCTTCTCATCTTGCAGGATGACCTTTTGAATTACTCTCTACTCCCCCTCTCCCCTGGCAACCACCATTCTGTTCAGTGTCTCTGAATTTGACTAAGTACTTCATTTAAGTGGAATCATATAGTATTTGATAGGCTATAATATTTGGCTTATTTTACTTAACATAATGTCCTCAGAATTCATCCATTACAGTATGTGTCAGAATTTCCTTCTTCTTTAAGGCTAAATAACATTCCATAGTATGTATATACCACATACTGCTTATTCATTCACCTCTAATGGACATTTGGATTGCTTCCCCCTTTTGACTATTGAAAATAACGTTGCTATGTTAGGGGTGCCTGGGTGGCTCAGTCGGTTAAGCATCTGACTCTTGATTTCCACTTGGGTCATGATCTGAGGGTTGTAAGACAGAGGAGGGTGTGGAGCCTGCCCTCCCCCCTTACCTCAAATAATAATGATGTTGCTATGATATGTGCAAATATCTCTTTAAAACCCCTTTTAATACTGGGTATGTACCCAGAAGTGGAGCGGCTGTATCATATAGTAGTTCTGTTTTTAATGTCAAAAGGAAACACTGTTCTATTTAACATAGCGGCTGCACCATTTTTTACTTTGTCAGTAGTACAGAAGGGTTCCAGTTTCACTACATGCTTGCTAATACGTTTTTTTCTGTTATTTTTCATAGTAGCCATCCTAATGGGTGTGAGGTGGTACTGGATTTTTATTTTTATTTGCATTTCCTAATGGTTAATGATGTTGACCATCTTTTCTCATGCTTGTTGCCATTTATATGTCCTCTCTGGAGAAATAACTAAATTCTTCACCCATTTTAATTAGTTGGGGTTTTTTGTTGTTGCGTTGCAGTTCTTCAAAACTCTTACCAGATATGATTTGCAAATAATTTTCCATCCCGTAGATTACCTTTTCATTCCGTTGATTGTCGTCTTTGCACAGGCATTTAAAATTTTGATGGGGTCTGTGTAATTTTTATTGTTGCCTGTGTTTTTGGTGTCCTATAAGAAATCATTGCCATATCCAGTGTCTTGAAACTTTTACATTTTCTTGTAAGTTTTATAGTTGTAGGTCTTTGATCCATTTGAGTTAATTTTTGGATATGAGGTAAGAAAAGGGTACAACTTTCTTTTTCATGAATATCCAGTTTCGCACTAGCATTTGTCTTGGCACCTTTGCTGGTAATTTTTTTTACTGTATACGTAAGGGGTTATTTTGGGCTTTGTTCTGTTGCATTTGTTTATATTTCTGTTTTTATATCAGTACCACACTACTTGACTACTGTGGCTTTATAGTAAGTTTTGGAACTACGAAGTGTTAGTTCTTCAACTTCGTTGTCTTTTTCAAGATTGTTTAGGCTATTCAGGGTCCTTTGATAGTTTATATGAATTTTAGGGTGGATTTTTTTACTTTGGCAAAAATGCTGTTGGGATGTTGATAAGGGATTACATTATATTATGTATGTAGCTCACTTTTTATTACGGACATCTTAGCAATTATAAGTATTCCACTCCATGAGCATGAGATGCCTTTCCATTTACTTATGTCTTTAATTTTTTTCAGCAGTGTTTTGTAGTTTCAGTATGTAGGTCTTTTGCATCCTTGATTAGTATTCATACATGGTTTTTTGATGCTATCATAATTGGGATTGTTAATTTTTTTTTCTGATTATTCATTGTTAGTGGATAGAAACACAGCTGGTGGTGTGTGTTGATTTCGTATCCTGCAACTTTGCTCATTTAGTTTAATTCGGACAGGTTTTTTTTTTGTTTGTTAGCACATGCGCTTGTGGGCAAGCTGGGAGGAGAGGGATAGGGAAAGAATCTTAAGCAGGCTCCATGCTTAGCGTGGCTAAGGGCTTGATCTCACAACCCTGAGATCATGATGAGCCAAAATCAAGTCGGATGCTTAAACAACTGAGCCACCCAGGCGCCCCTATTCTAATAGGTTTTTTGTGTGGAATCTTTAGGATTTTCTGCAAAGAAGACCTGCAAACAGAGATAGTTTTACATCTTCCCTCTCAATTTGGATGTCTTTTATTTCTTTCTCTTGTCTGATCTGGCTAGAACTTCTAGTCATTTGTGGAATAGAAGTGGTAAAAGTGGGCATCCTTATCTTTTTCTTGATCTTAGAGAAAAAGCTTTCAGGCTTTGACCAGTGAGTATGATATTAGCTGTGGACTTTTCATATATGGCTTTTATTATGTTGCTGTAGTTTGCATCTGTTCCTAATTTATTTATTTTTTTCTCCCTGTACAGTATTTTTCATCTCCATGACTTGTTTTATAACTGGAAGTTTGTAGCTCTTAAAACCTTTCACCTGTTTTCCCATCCCCCATTCCTCTTCTTCCCCACACCCAGTTCTCTGTATTTAGGAGTCTGTTTCCTGACTTGCTTCACTTAGCATAATATCCTGTAGATTCATCCATGTTGTGGCAAATGGCAACATCTCATTCCTTTTTATGGCTTCATAGTATTTCAGCATGTATGTATATTTGTATGCGTGCATAGTTGTGTGTACCCAATAGTGGAATTACTGGATCATATGGTAATTTTATTGTTAACTTTCTGAGAAACCTCTGTATTATTTCCTTCCTTCTTTCTTCCATCCTTTTTTATTAACATACAATGTATTATTTGTTTCAGGGGTACAGGTCTGTAAATATTAGTCTTAACCCAATTGGTAGCACACACCATAGCACATATCCTCCCCAATGTCCATAACCCAGCCACCATATCCCCCCAACCCCCACCCCCAGCTACCATCAGTTCGTTTCCTGAGATTAAGAGTCTCTTACAGTTTGTCTCCCTTCCGGGTCCCATCTTGTTTCATTTTTTTCCCCTCCCTACCCACCATGATACCCCCCCACCCCCACCCCTCAAATTCCTCTTGTCAGAGAGATCATATGATAATTGCCTTTCTCTGATTGGCTTATCTCACTTAGCATAGTACCCTCTAGTTTCATCCACGTGGTTGCAAATGACAAGATTTGGGGGTTTTTTGGATGACTGCATAGTATTCCATTGTATGTATATACCACATCTTTTTTATCCATTCATCTGTTGATGGACATCTCAGTTCTTTCCATAGTTTGGCTGTTGTGGACATTGCTGCTATAAACATTGGGTGCATGTGCCCCTTCGGATCACTACATTTATATCTTTAGGGTAAATATCCAGTAGTGCGATTGCTGGGTTGTAGGGTAGGTCTATTTTCAACTTTTTGGGGAACCTACATACTGTTTTCCAGAGTGGCTGCACCAGCTTGCATTCCCACCAACAGTGTAGGAGGCTTCCCCTTTCTCTTCATCCTTGCCAACTTCTGTTGTTTCCTCACTTGTTAATTTTAGCCATTCTGTTGGGTGTGAGGTGGCATCTCACTATGATTTTGATTTGTATTTCCCTGATGCCCAGTGATGTTGAGCACTTTTTCATGTGTCTGTTGGCCATTTGGATGTCTTTGCAGAAATGTCTGTTTATGTCTTCTGCCCATTTCTTGATTGTATTATTTGTTTTTTGAGTGTTGAGTTTGATAAGCTCTTTATAGATTTTGGATACTAGCCCTTTATCTGATATGTCATTTGCAAATATCTTCTCCCATTCTGTCAGCTGTCTTTTTTGGTTTTGTTGACTGTTTCCTTTACTATGCAAAAGCTTTTTATCTTGGTGAAGTCCCAATAGTTCATTTTTGCCCTTGCTCCCCTTGCCTTTGGCATTGTTTCTAGGAAGAAGTTGCCACCACTGAGGTCAGATAGGTTGCTGCCTGTATTCTCTTCAAGGATTTTGATGGGTTCCTGTCTCACATTGAGGTCTTTCATCCATTTTGAGTCTGTTTTTGTGTGTGGTGTAAGGAATTGGTCCAGTTTCGTTCTTATGCATGTGGCTGTCCAATTTTCCCAACACCATTTGTTGAGAAGACTGTCTTTTTTCCATTGGACATTCTTTCCTGCTTTGTCGAGGGTCAGTTGGTCATAGAGTTGAGGGTCTGTTTCTGGGCCCTTTCTTCTGTTCCATCGATCTGTGTGTCTGTTTTTGTGCCAGTACCATACTGTCTTGGTGATTACAGCTTTGTAATAGAGCTTAAAGTCTGGAATTGAGATGCCACCAACTTTGGTTTTCTTTTTCAACATTCCTCTAGCTATTTGGGTCTTTTCTTTTTCCATACACATTTTAGGATTATTTGTTCCATTTCTTTGAAAAAAAAATTGACGGTATTTTTTTTTTTTAAGATTTTATGTATTTATTTGACAGAGATCATAAGTAGGCAGAGGGGCAGGCAGAGAGAGAGGAGGAAGCAGGCCCCCCGCTGAGCAGAGAGCCCGACATGGGGCTCAATCCCAGGACCCCAAGATCATGACTCGAGCCGAAGGCAGAGGCCCCAACCCACTGAGCCACCCAGGTGCCCCAATTGACGATATTTTGATAGGGATTGTATTAAAAGTATAGATTGCTTTAGGTAGCATAGACATTTTCACAATATTTGTTCTTCCAATCCATGAGTATGGAACATTTTTCCATTTCTTTGTGTCTTCCTTAATTTCTTTCATGAGTACTTTATAGTTTTCCGAGTATAGATTCTTTGCCTCTTGGATTAGGTTTATTCCTAGGTATCTTATGGTTTTAGGTGCAGTTGTAAATGGGATTGACTCCATAATTTCTTTTTCTTCTGTCTTACTGTTGGTGTATAGAAATACAACTGATAAAAAAGCAACTGATTTCTGTGCATTGATCTTATATCCTGACACTTTACTGAATTCCTGTACAAGATCTAGCAGTTTTGGAGTGGAGTCTTGAAGGTTTTCTGCATAAAGTATCATGTCATCTGCAAAGAGTGAGAATTTGAGTTCTTTGCCAATTCGGATGCCTTTTATTTCTTTTTGTTGTCTGACTGCTGAGACTAGGACTTTTAGTACTATGTTGAATAGCAGTGGTGATAGTGGACATCCCTGCCGTGTTCCTGACATTAAGGGAAAAGCTCTCAGTTTTTTCCCATTGAGAAGGATATTCGCAGTGGGTTTTTCATAGATGGCTTTGATGATATTAAGGTATGTACCCTCTATTCCTACACGGTGAAGAGTTTTGATTAAGAAAGGATGCTGTACTTTGTCAGATGCTTTTTCAGCATCTATTGAGAGTATCATATGGTTCTTGTTTTTTCTTTTATTAATGTATCACGATTGATTTGTGGATGTTGAACCACCCTTGCAGCCCAGGAATAAATCCCACTTGGTCATGGTGAATAATACTTTTAATATACTGTTGGATCCTATTGGCTAATATTTTGGTGAGAATTTTTGCATCCATGTTCATCAAGGATATTGGTTTGCAATTCTTGCTGGGGTCTTTGGTTTTGGGATCAAGGTAATGCTGGCCTCATAAAATGAGTTTCAAAGTTTTCCTTCCATTTCTATTTTTTGGAACAGTTTCAGGAGAATAGGTATTAATTCTTCTTTAAATGTTTGGTAGAATTCCCCTGGAAAGCCATCTGGCCTTGGGCTCTTGTTTGTTGGGAGATTTTTGATGACTGCTTCAATCCTTTACTGGGTATGGGTCTCTTTGGGTTTTCTATCTTCCTGGTTCAGTTTTGGTAGTTTATATGTCTCTCTCTAGGAATGCATCCATTTCTTCCAGATTGTCAAATTTGCTGATGTATAGTTGCTCATAATATGTTCTTATACTTGCTTGTATTTCTTTAGTGTTGGTTGTGATCTCTCCTCTTCCATTCATGATTTTATTAATTTGGATCCTTTCTCTTTTCTTTTTGATAAGTCTGGCCAGGGGTTTCTCAGTCTTATTAATTCTTTCAAAGAACCAGCTCCTAGTTTTGTTGATTTGTTCTACTGTTCTTTTGGTTTCTATTTCATTGATTTCTGCTCTGATCTTTATGATTTCTCTTCTGCTGGGTTTCTTTGTTGTTCTTTCTCCTCCTTTAGGTATAGGGTTAGGTTGTGTACTTGAGATCTTGTTTCTTGAGAAAGGCTTGTATTGCTGTATACTTTCCTCTCAGCATCACCTTTGCTGTGTCCCAAAGATTTTGAATAGTTGTGTTTTCATTTTCATTTGTTTCCATTAATTTTTTTCAATTCTTCTTTAATTTCCTGGTTGGCCCATTCATTCTTTAGTAGGATGCTCTTTAGCCTCCATGTATTTGAGTTCTTTCCAACTTCGCTCTTGTGATTGAGTTGTAGTTTCAGAGCATCGTGGTCTGAAAATATGCAGGGAATGATCCCAGTCTTTGGGTACTGGTTGAGACCTGATTTATGACTCAGGATGTGATCTATTCTGGAGAATGTTCCATGTGCACTAGAGAAGAATGTGTATTCTCTTGCTTTGGGTGGAATGTTCTGAATATATCTGTGACGTCCATCTAGTCCAGTGTGTCATTTAAAGCCTTTATTTCCTTGTTGATCTTTTGTTTAGATGATCTGTCCATTTCGATGGTGTGTGTGTGTGTGTGTGTGCGCGCGCGCTAAAGTCCCCTACTATTACTATATTATTGTTGATGTGTTTCTTTGATTTTGTTATTAACTGGTTTATATAATTGACTGCTCCCATATTAGGAGCAGTCAATAGATCTTTAATATTGTTAGATCTTTTATTGGACAGACCCTTTAAGTATTATATAGTGTCCTTCCTTATCTCTTATTAGAGTCTTTGGCTTAAAATCTAATTTATTTGATACAAGGATTGCCACCCCAGCTTTCTTTTGATGTCCATTAGCATGGTAAATTGTTTTCCACCCCTCACTTTAAATCTGGAGGTGTCTTTGGGTCTAAAATGAGTTTCTTGTAGACATCATATCAGTGGGTCTTGTTTTTTTAATCCATTCTGATAACCAGTGTCTTTTGATTGGGGCATTTAGCCCATTTACATTCAGGGTAACTATTGAGAGATATGAATTTAGTGCCATTGTATTGCCTGTAAGGTGACTGTTACTGTTCATTGTCTCTGCTCCTTTCTGGTCTGTTACTTTTAGGCTCTCTCTTTGCTTAGAGGACCCCTTTCAATATTTCCTGTAGCGCTGGTTTGGTTTTTTCCAAATTCATTTAGTTTTTGTTTGTCCTGGAAGCCTTTTATCTTTCCTTCTATTTTCAGTGACAGCCTAGCTGGATATAGTATTCTTGGTTGCGTATTTTTCTCGTTTAGTGCTCGAATGTATCATGCCAGTCCTTTCTGGCCTGAGAGGTCTCTGTGGATAGGCCTGCTGCCAGTCTAATTTAATTTCCCCTGTTGTATGTGTGCTGTAGACCTCTTGTCCCGAGCTGCTTTCAGGATTTTCCTTGTCACTCTGAGACTTGTAAGTTTTACTATTAGATGACAGGGTGTGGACCTATATTTATTGATTTTGAAGGGGGTTCTCTGTTCCTCCTGGATTTTGATGCTTGTTTCCTTGGGCAAATTAGGGGAATTCTCTGCTATGATTTGCTCCAATATACCTCTGTCCCCTCCCTCTCTCTTTCTTTTGGGATGGATCCCAATTATTCTAATATTGTTTTGTCTTATGGTATCACTTATCTCTCGAATTCTCCCCTTGTGGTCCAGTAGTTGTTTGTCTCTTTTTCTCAGCTTTATTTTCCATCATTTGGTCTTCTGTATCACTAACTCTCTCTTCTGCCTCATTTATCGTAGCAGTAAGAGCCTCCATTTTTGATTGCTCCTCATTAATAGCTTTTTTTAATTTCAACTTGGTTAGATTTTAGTTCTTTAATTTCTCCAGAAAGGGATTCTCTAGTATCTTCCATGCTTTTTCAAGCCTAGCTAGCACCTTGATAATCATCATTCTGAACTCTAGTTCTAACATATTATTACTGATGTCCATACTGATTAGGTCCCTAGCTGTTGGTACTAACTCTTGTTCTTTTTTTGGGGTGAGTTTTTCTGCCTGTCATTTGATTTTGGGTGTATTTTGGTCTGTTAGAAGAAACTACCTCCCAAAATTTTACAGAAAGAAAACTTGTATATATATACAAATAAGGGTAAACATGATGAAGGGATGGAATAAGACTGAAGATGAAAATTAAAAAAGATTCTAAAAAAGTAGTTGATGAGTTGGTTAAAAAAAGAAAGACTGTGATCAGGCTGGAGACTGGAACAAAGCCATGCACTAGACTTAGGATATATTTTGATCTGTTAGAAGAAACCGTATCCCAAAATTTTAAAGAAAAAGCTATATGTATACAAAAAATAAGGTTAAATACAGTGAAGGGGTAGATATGACTATAATGATGAAAATTAAAAAAATTTTAAAAAGGTATTAATAAGATAAAATAGCTAACATTAATATAGGAAAGAGGAAAAATTAAAAAAAAGTGAGAAGTAAAATTTAAAAAATTTAACTTTGAAAAACTAGGGGAAAAGCCCTGAATTCTTTGCGTTGCTTTCCCCTAGCTCTGGAGTTCTGCAGTTGTCATTGATCTGTGAACTTGTTCTTGGCTGGATGTTCTTGCTGATCTTCTGGGGGAGGGGCCTGTTGCAGTGATTCTCAAATGTCTGCCCAAGACACTGCTCTTCCCAGGCCAGGCTAAGTAATCTCAGGTTTGCTCTCGGTAGCTTTTATTCCCAGAATGCTTTCCGTATAGCTTTGAAGGACAGGAATGAAAATGGCAGCCTCCCAATCTCTGGCCCCATAGGAGCGGAGAGCTCAGGGCCCCACTCCCACTCAGGGCCCTCGGAGAAAAGCAGTCAATCACTCCTGTCTCCCTGATCTCTGGCCACACTCCATGCTCACCCGGCCTGTGACCGAGTGTTTCTGTCTCTGGCACACAGTCCCATTTGGAGTCTCTAAATACCTGCAGATTCCTGCAGTGTGCTCCCATACCACTCCTCCTAGAGGAGGAAGGACGAGGATCCATTTGGATCTGCCACTTGTGGGGTTCTTGCTTGAAGAGCAGTGGCTGACTGTACCTTGGATCACGGTTTAAGGTAACCCTGAGCTGAGAGCCCACTTCTCGGCTCTGTCTCTGCAGTTGGCTTCCCCGTTCTGATACCTGGGAGCTCTGCCACACTCAGACATCCCTGGTCTTTTTGTGGCCCCTCGGGTCCTAAGACCACACTGTCCCTGCAAGGGCTCCACCCTCCACTTAGCCTCTGGAGCGACGTCCCTCAGTGGAGCAGACTTCTAAAAGTTCCAGTTTTGTGCTCCACTGCTGTACCGCTTGCTGGGAGCCGGCCCCTGCCCCCGCGGTCTCTCCTCCTGTATTTAGCCTCGGATTCACTTCTCCGCACGTCCTGCCTTCCAGAAAGGCAGGATTCTGTTCCTAGAATTGCTGCTCTGCTTTTTGATCTGTTGAGTTTGTAGGTGTTCAGAATGGTTTGATAACTATCTAGCTGAACTCTTGGGACCTGATGATATTTAGGTCTCCTACTCCTCTGCCATCTTTGCTCCTCCCTTCCTCTGTATTATTTTCCATAGTGGTTGCACTAATTTACATTCCCACCAACAGGGCACCAGGGTTCTCTTCTCCATGTCCTCACCAACATTTGTTATCTTTTTTTTTTGGATACTAGCATTCTCACTGGTGTGAGGTAGTTATCTCATTCTGGTTTTGATTTGCATTTCCCTAATGATTAGTAATATTGAACATCTTTCAGTGTGTCTGTTGGCCATGTGTGTCGTCTTTGGAAAAATGTCTGTTCAGATCATTTGCCTATTTTTAGTTAGATTATTTGTTGTTTTGGTGTTCTTTATACACTTTTATTAACCCCTTATCAGGTACTTGGTTTGCAAATATCTTCTGCCATTCAGTAGGTTGCCTTTTTTATTTTGTTGATGCTTTTCCTTTGCGGTGCAAAAGCTTTGTATTTTGGTGTAGTTCTAGTAGTTTATTTTTCTTTTGTTTCCCTTGCCTGAGGAGACATGTCCATAAATATGTTGCTGAGGCTGACATCCAAGAGAGTACTCTCTATGCTTTCTTCTAGGAGTTTCATGGTTTCAGGTCTCACATTTCAGTCTTTAAGTTCATTTTTGTGTGTGGCATAAGAAAGTGGTCCAGTTTTCCCAGCGCCATTTATTGAAGAGATTGTCTTTTCCCTGGTATATGCTTGCCTCCTTTGTCATGTAGATTAAATGACCACGTAAGTATGGGTTTATTTCTGGGCTATATTCTCTTCCATTAATCTTTGTTGTGTCTGTTTTTGTACCAGTACTACACTGTTTTGATTACTATAGCTTTGTAGTGTATTTTCAGATCTGGGATTGATATTTCTAGCTTGGTTCTTCCTCACAATTGCTTTGGCTGTTCATGATCTTTTGTGGTTCCATACAGATTTGGGGATTTTTTTTTGTTCTGGTTCTGTGAAAAATGCTGTTGGCATTTTGATAGAGATTACATTGAATCTCTAGATTGCTTTGAGGAATACGGATGTTTTAACAATTCAAGGTCTTGAATCCATGACTTTCCATTTATTTGTATCATCTTTAGTTATTTTTTTTTTTTTTTATCAATGTCTTACAGTTTTCAGAGTAGAGGTCTTTTCATCTTCTTAGTTAGATTTATTCCTAGGTATTTTGTTGAGTGCTTTTATTGTGAAAACAAGTCAGAATGTTACAGGCAATTTTAATTTTTACCTTCTATCCTTTGGGAGGAGCCAGGAATTGGTCACTTTCCTTTGATCACATTGTGTTGCACCAAGGAGGGGGTGAGGCAAGAGTGAGAAAGAATTCCTTGAAATTTCCTGGCCTTTTATGTTTTTTTGTTGTATTAATGTTTGGTTGCTGCAGCTTCTTAACTGGTTTCTAGTGTTCTCACAATTCTTTATATTCAGAATAATTTCACGTTATGCTATTGTTGCTTGCTAGATTGGCATTAGGAAAATATGCTTTAAAGTACTTTTAGAAGTACTTAAAAAAAAGAATTTTGACTCCTTTTATTGTTTAGCTAGGTGACCATTCCATAAGTGACTAGGTGGCCCTCCAGAGATTCTGATTTGGTTTGTTATATCCACAGAGTCCTTAGGCCTCATGGATAAGATTCTGTTGACAATGAAGAAGTGACTTGTGTGCTGATGAAAGGTCCACTGAATCTGAAAGCATGTGAAACTTTTCATACTCTGCAATCTTATCATTCATGTATTTAACTTTATTCAAGCTTAACATAAAAGCATTTAGAACAATTTAAGTAATGATTTCATCCACTACCCCATGTGAATTTGATGTGACAAGGGAAATGACAGTCAGCTATCTTTTTAGGCAAAATGTTTCTGAATGAGCATTCCAACTGTGGTGTGCGTAGTGGTGTGTGGGTGTGTATGCATGTGTATGCATGTATATGTATGTATGATTTTCCTGGGGTGTGAAGACCTCCTGCAGTTGACTTTAGTTTTTTAAAAGACTCAAGGATAATATGAACATAGTAACTTCTACCTAATTTAAAATTAAAGGAACTATCTGAAATGCAGATAGATACATGCACAAAGTATATACTTTATTACTTAGAAAAAATAGGAAGAACTTTATTTCCAACCATTGGAAAATTGATAAGGAATTAGTTTTTCATACCGTAGACATTATGTCCATTAGAAATGATATTCACAAAGTAACATGAGGTTATATAAATAGAAAATATTTTACATAAAGGTGATTTCTGTTTAATAAAAATTGCACAGAAAAAAGACTGAGGGTAAAAAGATCAAGAAAATATTAATGGTTCTGTATGGACTCTTAACATTGCTGTTTTCTTGCAACTTTGACATTTTCACAATTTCTACAGTGGGTATGCAAAATTTCATCATCAGATGTTAACAGTCTAATTTGTAAATGTTTGCTATATTTTTACTTTTTTTTTTTTTTAATGAGAAGTTGTATTCTCATAAAGAAGCCAGTAAAGGGGGAAAAAAAAACAATAAGAACAACAGATTTGGAGACAGGAATAGAAATATTGTTTAGAACAGGTGGGCTGCTGCTTTTAAGAATAGTATTTGGGCATGAGAAGGGAATGGAGGAGAGTGGACTTGAGAGGGAGGAAAAAGGCAAAATTTGGTCAATGAAAAATAAGAAATTAGAGTAAGGTGTAGTATGCCCAGAAATGTTTTTCTCCTGGGCAGAACGTGAGTGAGCAAAGTGTAGGCTCCACTAGTAGGAATAGACCTCACGGGACTTTTAACGGTGGTGAGGTATTAAGAGAATGCTTGTCATTAACTTAAGCCATTGTTTTTTTTCCACAGAATTTCTTTGGGTTGATTTCAATTGAAGTTTGTCACTGACCTGTGTTCCTGAACTATGAAGCACGAATATTGGGTTATGGAATAATTTGTCTTGATAAATAAACAACTAACAAATACTTTGGACAGTAGGTTTCTGTTTAATTATTCTGATAATTCAGGGTTGAAGATTTTAACTGTGTTTATGAACCTTAGGATGATTAACTTGATTTTAACATTTCTTAAAACTACCATTGTCTTTGAATATTTTTCATTGCTCTGGTGTTTAGTTCACTGAAATACTGGTAGGTGCACTTTCTTGGTCCTGGGTCATGGATTTAAGGGGATCTACATGAGCCTGTAAGACCACTCACTATACTCTATCCTCTTAGAAGGGACAGAGAACATCTTTTCAGTAAAATATGTCCTTGGGCTTCATTATCACTGTTTAGTAGCCCTGATGGATCAACCACCAGATTCAGTAGATAATTAAAATACCAGTTGCTTTTGTAGAGTTAACAGTATGTGTATATAAGTTAGAATATATATCTGGTCTAGGAAAATACCGTAATAGTATATTCTATGGATATGGAATATATGCCTAGTCCAGAAAAAGTATTAGAGTAGTCACGGTTAATGGTAAGAGTATGGGAACTTTGGGGGGAGGTCTTAGGAGGATCTTTACCCCCATATTAATTATTAATGCTTTTTTTGTGATCAGAGTGATACTACAGAGAGCTTTAAAAATTGTCTGTTTTAACCTAAGCTGATTTTATCACTGGTACTTTATTAGGATAACAAAAACTGTTTGTTTCTTAGCCTTTTTAACTAATGCAAAATTCTTGGATCCTAATAATGTGAGCCAAACCCAGGAATTGGTGAAAACCTGCATTTGAAAAACACCTGGTAACAATACACATTTATGTGTGGTCAGTAATTCAGGATTCCTTTTATTTTCAACAATTTATATAACAGTTCTTAGAAGTAGTATGCAAAATGACCATAAAAGATACATTAATTAATACATATTTACATTCTTAAAAATAGTTGACAGCTTACTTTCCTAAATGAGTGTAACACAACAAACTAATGGAAAAATCAGTTTTCATATTTAGCCTGAATTGTTCATAAACAGTCTTGCTTTCCATAAACAATTACACAGTGACTTCTTAATGCCTGATGACATGTGAGACTTGATTAAAAATTAGTAGGCATTTGAAATTGAATTTTCTTAGCATCTCACAATTGTACATAATAGATTATAGATCCAGATTTGTATGTAATCAGTAAAAATGTGTTTTAATCAGAGTGAGATTTTTACTGACTATTAAAGATGATATCTGGTGACCCAAGATCTTGATAAAAACCCATCCTTAAATGGAAAAATAATATCACACATTGGGAATATTTTGTGGTTAAGGAATTAAAAATAAACTTTGGATTGGTTCACTGTTAAGGTTAACACTCCCCTGTAATACCCCAGGGCAGTATGAATATCCTTCTGCTAAACCCCTTCCACAAGAGGGTGTTACGTTCCTAGTAGCACGTTTTCTTTATGGAACTAGAGAAACTCACCTGAGCCCTTTGGGTCTGTTTTCTCTGGCAGACACATAAGCTTGCTTGCTAAAAGATAAACTGGTGAAAGATTTTTTCTAGTGTACCTAGAGTCATGAGAAGGTCTTATAAATTTCAGTAACCTGCAGGCTTTAAAGGAGGAATATACATAGCAGGTTTCACTTAAAGAAGAGCATCACATTTTAATTAATAAATTTAACAAGTTAAACAATAAAATCCTAAGTGTTTAAAGATTCCAAACATTTGCAGATGAGAATATAAGGAAAAGACAGTGTCTTAGCCTAGAAACAGATGCAGTTGGGAATGACGTTTTAACCCGTCTCTCCATTCTAAGGCCTGATCACATTTTTTGTTAGAGCAGAGTTAACAGATCTTATAGTAAACATTTTAGCAAATACCATTAGACAGCAAAAGGTAGTATATATATATGTGATGAGATGACAACATTAATCACGGCCTCCAAATTGGAAAGGAACAAGTTTTTTATCATTGCATTTTAAGGTGTTTTCTTAGGGAGAAGAATCTGAATTAATTTTAGCAGAGGCTGGGAAATTACCTATAATTATAGTAAAGTATTGGCTTTGTGTCTATATTAGATGTTATTAGAGCTAGTTAGGTTTCCTTTTCAAGAATAAATTGCACAAGCAGGACCAGTACCACCTCAGAGGGGACTCAGGGGAACCCTTTCCTCAGGGCTTTATTTTTCACCATGGTAAACTTACTAATGAAGACTTGAGCAAAGTGCGGATCAACCAGATAATGGTATGTTTTCACAGTGGAGGGGAGAGGTTCCACAGCCACCACTGGGCACGGGGTCTGCATGGGAGAGCAGCTGGGAGCCAGGTGACAAGATGTCTTTGTGATGTAGTCCACAAGTCTGTTGTACTGTTGTTCCGACAGTCTCTCCCGGACTCCGTCCACCTGGGATCCAAAAATAAAGAGTCTTCAGCTGCTAAACCCTCATGATGGCATTTCGTGACAAATTATTCCTTCTGTTGTTGCCTTAATATAGCTATACATTATGCCTTTAGGTACTCTAATAAAGCCATTTTGTCCCAAACAGTGCTTTTTATTTTTCCTCTGAGCTGTGGTAATAACTGCACTTGCAGGAGTACGACAGAAGCGCTCTGCAGACTGTTAGGACAGCCTCCTTTGAATAAGCACTTGGTGTGTAAAATTCCCATGTCTGAAGCTGGAAAATTTGGTAACATTTTACTCATTAACTGTTAAACATCTTTCACTGCTCTTTATTGAGGAGCTTAGGAACAAAGGAGAAAAGTGTCTTTCCTCTGCTTAAATCAACATTAAACTCGCACCCTGAAATAAAAGTTCTGTTTGCTTGTCTCCTTGAACCTCTTCAGTTTGACAGAAAAAAATCGTGGAGAAGAGAACCTCTTTTCAAACCAGTGGCTTTGGACAGAGCATTTAAAAAAATAAATACCTTTTGAACTGTAACATTTTCTGTTTTTATAAACACTAGGATTTAAAGCCAGAGAAAATAAAAAAAACTGGGCAGAGGAAGGGGAAAATTTTATGGTAAAAAAGGGAGGATGCAAAGTACATTTATGGTTCATAAAAGTCTGGCTCATCTTCAGTGGAACTCGAATAGGAGAACTGAGATATACTACCCAAGTTCTTAAGTGCGATTTTCTGAGCAAGCACCCATCAAAGGCAGTTGGAACTATAAATTCTTCCCACCCTGAAATTCTGTAGCTGTCTAGTGTGTAGATATGTGGACTGAGACGTTTCCAGTGTAAGCCGCTGATCTGTGGGAATCAGGTAGCCACTGACCTTTCCAGTGGTTTGTACCTACCAAATGTTGGCAAGATCGCTCTGGAAGAATTAAAAACATTTTTAGCAAGGGCTTTCGAGTTCTCAAGTAGTCATGTAAAGAATTTCTGTGTTTCTGTGTAGGGCATGGAAACAGTGCAGCCAAGGGTGTCTTAAAAGCTGCAAAAGCCAGTGGGATGGTAAGGAGTGGAGGGGCTGCCAGAGAAGTAAGTAGGGCATCTGGTACGGTTTGGATCTCGTATTTTTAAGCCTGGGACAGAAAAGCCCCCAAAGTTTCGCTGACAGATGAAAGCTGTGTACCACCAGGCAAAAGCCAGAACTCCGATGATATCATTTGATGGGGTCAGAATTCAGCTGGAAAGCTTTGAATACACAGAAAGTCTTAATTGCTCCTCCTGAACAGCAGCACAGGAAAACCCGTGCTGTGAAAGGAACCTGGCCAAGGAATAAATTGACCTTCTGACTCATTTTGAGCCTCTCTCATAAGGGATTTCAATAATGTGCCAGGCATATTAAGCAATTATTACCCTAAAAATGGCTGCATTTAACCAAGAAAAGCAAATGCTGATTTAAAAAATCTGAATCCTGCCACATTTCAGTATACTGAATGATGTCATCTACAAATTAATTCCTTCCAAAATTCAAAGGAGCTGTGTTTCCTAGCATCTAAAGAAAACCAGAAAAGCCATTTTCTATAGAGATCTTAAAAATACCATTCTTTGTTTTCCCTGGAAGACAACAGGTAGGCTTCTTAAACCCAGCTTTATGTCTACGCATCAGGTTGGCATGTGACGGGTATGGACTGACACAAGCATGACAACTGAGGAAAATTCACTATGTCAAGCAGCCCTGCTGAGTGACACCTCCCCACCCCACGTTTTGCAAACACACTGGATTAGGGCACTCCTAACGAAGGGTGTACTGTCTCAGAAAAGAAATGAGCATTTTTTCCCTTATAGTTTGGGTCTCCTTTGGGGTGAGTAGGGGAGGGGTTAGGGTTTGGATACAAGACTGAGGGGGCAGTTATTTCCTGTTTCTTAGGAGGAGTTGAGGGGCCAGGTAAATTGGGATAGATTTAGAGAAAGCAGAATTTGGGGGCTGAAGGCATACCGGATATCCACCTTTTCTGTCCCTTGCCAGATGCTGCCCTGCAGTATTCCTGCTTTCAGTCATCTTTACCTGCCTCTTCTGTAGCCATCCCTTAGCCCTAGTGCACCCCCCCCCGCCCCCAACAGCTGATACCCCTGAGTACCGGTGGGAAACCAGTGTTGGGCATGATGTCCAGTGTGTCAGTGGTACTTCTGCCTCTAACTCCGTGATTCCATGGTCTCAGCCTTGGCAACTTCTAGGAGTCGTGACTCCAGCTATCATCTCATTAGCCCCTCGAGAAGCAGAGCTGTTCCCTTCCAGCTATGATAATGCCCCAAGTATTCTCAAAAAAGCCAAAGAGAAGGATCACAGTTGAGGACTGTAAAGACAGTTTAACTGTAAAGACAGTTTAAGCTGGGACTGAATCTCCAGTCCCAGCTTAAGATATGACATATTTCCCAAGCAGCTAAGGAATAACGATGGCCCTAGATACTCCTTAGGGCCTTGGAAGTTTCTCGTTAAGGACCAAGGACTTGAAGATAATGATACTATGCCCTGCCAAGTCCTGTAGCCAGATCACTGCTGCTTTATTGTCAATTGGATCAGAAGATTTTGGCAGATCTAAAGTCAGCCTGGACATCTGACCTCTGTTTATTCCCAGAAAGTCATCAACTCGAGGCAGCAATGTACGCCTAGTGCCAAGCCCCAGCTTAAAGCCTGACTGATTAGGATCCAAGAAGCTAGAGAAATCTCAGAGTTGTTGTGGTTGGCTGCTTTCCATCTTCTCAGATAATTTTACCCAAACAGTGGTGCGAGGGAAGCACAGGCTCTCATACCAGGGAGAAGATAATGAATTGGGCAGGATGGGGTCACCGAGGGCCCAGGTTAGGACAAGGAGGCTCCAGTTTGCCACTGACTTACACTCGTCTTGCTGTGTGGAAAAAGATGTCTGTTTCTTAGGTCAACTCTTACAGCCCCTGTGGATCAGGCAGTCAGCAGGGAGGCAGGAGCAGACCGCTGGTTTCCACCGGGTGCACCTGCTCACCCAACACTGGCCTGTAGGAAGCTGGTGCCACTCCGGGCAGGGCTCCCCTCTGACCCTGGACATCACTGTGCCCTGCCTGAGCAGCCGTTCCACAGCAGCTTACGTGTGGCCGGGAGCCAGCATCCAGCACGGAAGCTGTGTGGCCAGGGAGCTGCCTCAAGACCCGAAGGAACATCCCCAGGAGGTACCCCCACAGTATTTAGGGGGTGGGAATCTGCCCTGTGGGAAAGGGAACACAGAACCACACAGAATACAGAGCAGGAAGGAAAGATCTATGTACAGAATTTTGACCCATGAAGTCTTGGGATGGAAAGCGGGGGAGGAGGGACTGAGACCTGGTCTGTGAGCTTGTGAAAGTCTGGCCCACTGGCTGCACCTCGTTTCATGACACCCCCACTTCGGTGGCGGTCCTCTCCTGTATCTCCTGTCGGCTACAGCAGACTTGTGCCTGCTCTGTGTGGCAGCCGCAGGGAACTGCTGCCTCGGCCCTGGCCCTCTCGCGCAGACCAGTTTGTGCTGGAGCTCTGTTCTGCCCGGTCTCCTCCAGCACCCCTGCCCCACGACAACCAAGCCTTGTTGGGTTCATATGGTGGCTTCCAACTTCCTTCTGCATTGGCTCCCATGTCCCTTCACGCTGCTTTCTCTGACAGCCCTCCTCATCTCAGCAGCCAGGCCAGCGGCTGCAGGCTTATAAATGCCCATGTACCCACGGCCAGCCCGCACTTTCGTTGCCGTGGCAGTCAGCCACACGGTCACCCTGTTCCCTGAAATGTACCTCCACGTCACAGGCCACTCTTGGCTGCCTGAGCTGCACGGTGAGCAGGTTGCTCTGCTTGCTGTCCTGGGCGCAGTCGATCTCTGTGACGGGGAAGGCCTGCTGCTGTGTGTCCTCGCTGACGCTCACCACGAAGAGCACCTCCGATGTCAGCAGCAAGCACCCTTCGTGCTCCTGGCCGGAGCCCCTCACCAGAACTACTTCCAGGGCCATGTGCACCTCTGGTCTGCCCAGAGACTGAAGCATTTTCCTGTTTCCAAGGAGAAAAATGAGGCGGGAAGCCTCATACACCAGTGCTCACGGTACCAAGGGCTGGGGCGTTCCCATACACGGTTCCCCAAAGGTGGAGGGCTCTCACCGATCTGATTATTAATTTGAGCTTAAAATGTAATTGTCACTTTAATTCTCAAACTGATTCTGGTCAACAGAACCCAGCTCCTCCCGGGGATAAAGATTTCCCTTGGCTCCTTTTCTTCCCTATAGAAACATCACCCCGAGAAGAAGGCTGGTTCTCTAGGGAATCCCGGGTCCCCTCCCATGGCCTGGGCTCCTCTGTCAGTGCGCCGCCTCCCCAAGGGGTGTGCGAGAGGCTGGGAGTGCAGCCAGCCCCGCATCTGGGGGCGGCATCCGCTCCTGGGCCCTAAGGTGCCCAGGTGCTGCCTGAGCTGTGGGACGAGGTCTGGGGCTGCCCCAGAAGCAGGGCCCATCAGCTTGAGAGCAAAGCAGGCCCCCTAACATCCATGTGCTGTGGAATAGGCATCTAGATAATTTTACCAGACATATTTGACGTGGCTGTTTGGAGCCTGGTCAGCATGTAGATCACTTGGCTGATAGCGCTGTTTGGGAAGCTGAGAAAGTCCAGCTCCGTGTAAAATACCTGTGGTAAGAGAAGTAAGGGAGTTTTACTAGTTGTTTTCTGGAAACCGGTTCCATGCTGCAGTGATGTCATCTGCTTACAGCCATCCATAAAGCGCTGCGAGATCCAAAATGATGTCAAATCCTTGGAAGCAAGTGTATAGATAATCATTAAACACCGCAGTGCTCTGACCTCTGGCGCTCTTACATTAGCTACAAACTGAAAAATGAATGAACCACAGTCCAAGTATCGACTGGACTGGCAATTAATGGAAGCCTAACGCTCCTGGGAGTAATCAGTCCTGAGCAATAGCTCGCACACTGTTACAATTTATGTGATAAAAGAAGTCATGATTGTAAGTCGACTTCCCTGCTTCATGTTAGGATACTTCTGTATCTGTGCTGTGGCAGGGCACATAAAAAAACACAACACACAGAGATGCACACAAAGGCACATGGTTTGCCTAGATACCGTATTTAGGTGACTTAATCCAGCTGTTAAACATGAATCCATATACATTTATGAGCACTCTTGGGGCCTCCGGTTTATTACACGCTCTCCCCCATGCCGGCACCAAACGAGGGCACCCAGCGGCAGCCATGCAGGCCTCGAAGGAGACTCTCCAAGAACCAAAGATGGTACAGCATGTGTGCTTTCCGAGGGCTTGTAAATGTTTATAAACGAGGCACAGTCATTAGACGAAGAGTTAGTGGTTTGTAAAACCTTCAGTGCAGTAATAAAACTTTTATAAGAATGACGGAGACCAACAAGGCCATGTGAAGCTCTGTGCTGAGATGCTCTTCCGTGAGGGGGAGATCCTCAGCCCTGGGAAACCTCGCGGTGAGGAACCATGGCATTTTCCACACCAGAGGAATCGGTGAAGTCTGTGTGGACTTCGCCTCCCTGGGGTCCACAGCAAGGGAATCCTGCTTTTATGAACGCGTAAGTGGAGTCTGACTGGGCCGCCTGACGGGTGGCAGCGGTTCTGTCCGTTTCCCTGTGAGTGGAACGTCACTCACGGAGAGAGAGAGACCCCGGGAGGGGGGTGGCGAGGGGAAAAGCCAAGAGGAACACATGTTCGCGCCTGTGTGGTCTCTTAAAGGAACCCTCCGGATGGCTGCCTGAGCGTGGGCACTCGGCTCCCACTGTCTCCCTCTCAGACGCGGTTTCTGTGCCCTGGTCGGGCCGCCTCTGTCAGATGTGAGGTGCAGGTGCCCGCGGTGAAACGGGCCCCTCTGACTATGGCCAGACACAGAGTGCGCGCCGGGTCTGGGATGGCAGTGAGGCAGCCCGCTTCCTGACCAAAGCGATGACACCGATTTGGGGGAAAAAGGTGACAGTGCAAGTCCCAGTTTATGAAGTCACTTTAGCGGGCTCTGCCAAAAACGCAGAAAAGCAGCCTGGGAAGACGGGCTTCCGCTCACACGCACCCGCTACTCCCGCGTGCACGCCCAGCCGGGAGAGGCCCCAGTGCGCCCCCGGTGCCCCCAGCCCCGCTGTCTGCTTGGGGAAGGGTTCTCAGATGTAGGTCACGTGCCTTTGCTGCCAGTGGCCAGGAACTCAGCCCGGGGGCAAGAGCACGGGAGGCTCTATGGGCGTGCACGCTCCTCTTTCCCATTCTCTAAAGTACACACACACACACCTCACAGATATCTTCCTGCTTTATCACCTATTTTTCCTTTTCAACTGGTCATCAGACAAGTTGTCATTCTAGTCTCTGCTTCAATATTTTCTACGTATTGCTCTCAACTGCCCTCCACCTCTAACTGGTTATTTTCATTCAAGTCTGTTTTACTCTCGGCCTTAGCCAAAAGGCCGAGAAGCGATCACTGGAATCTATTTTTTTAGATGTACTGTAAAAAGAATCTGTGAGATAGATCTACTGAACCTGCTAATTGATTTCTTGGGTCTACAATTATTATAATTTATCATTAGTAATATTAGTCTACTCTTCCCATAAATAAGCATAAGGAGGTGAGGAAGACAGCTATTTCTCTCCTTATGGATTTATTCATTTTCTTTTTTCACTGCTTTGCCATGCGAAGGCCTAGATTATCTCGGAGTCCTTGGTATAATAACGCAAGTAGGTCGGCGATGTCTGAGCTGGCCTGACAGGTGCCCCACGACTTACCGTAGCCGGTCTGTGACACGAGCTCAGCAGCCCCTCCGATGGGCTTTGTGAACACCCCCATTATTCCTTTCCCCACACCTGAGATGACACCCTTGGCCTTGTGTCCTGCTGAAGCATGAGCCTCAGATGTTCTCTGGAAGTTCTGCATAGGCTGATCGACTATGCCAGCAATTGCACCTGAAAAACAGCAAAAGCCCCTTGTGAGGACCGAGGCTTAAAATCCTGAAACAGTGAAAACCTTCAATCCAGAACGGCTTTATTTGGATTGAAAATGAAAACCCACCCTCATTATAATGTTCTTTACTATACATTTATTTACCAATTACATAAGCTCACTGGGCACTGAGTTAGGCATTTATGATCTTCATCAAAACACAATGTTCAGACTGGGTTTGGTCCATTACAGTGAGGATCTGGGAAGTTCAGTTCAGAATTTCATAAACACGTCAGACTATGCCAAAGCGACACTCACATGCCTTTGTCCAGAAACCGTGCAACACAGTTTAGAGGAGAGAGCTAATGATTGCTCAGGAGAGGGCAAGCCTGCTCAGCCTAATCAATTTTTACTAATTAGGAGCATGAAGAAACTGGAAGAGGGCCATCTCCCTTTTAATAATAAAAAGACCAATTCTTTAATAATATTAATATATTAATATGTAAGAGTAATTGGTGATACTGCAATTACTTCTATAAGAGCTAATCTGTTTCGAGTGCTTACTATGTGCTGGGGACTGTATCCAGAGTGTTACTTGTATGAGACCATTAATCCTCATAATCCTGGGAGTCAGACATGGTTTTTATCCTCAGCTCCTAGATAAGGCGGCAGAGCACAGAGAGGTTAAGGAGTTTTGCCCCAAGGTCACACAGCTGTCCTGTGCTTGAGCCAGGATTCGAGTCTAGAGAGGCAGAGTCACAGCCCAGCTCTTCACCACCAAGCTCTTCACTGATCCTGTTTATAAACAGGCACTTCCTTCTGCCAGTCTTAGAAATACTCCCCCACTTCCCACTTCAAATGAGGTTTGGCCACTTACTCTTTACTTTAGAACAGCTACAAAACCCTGCTCTCACTACTCTGCTCTAGTGGTTTTCCCAAAGGGCGGCCGGGTCAGGTGCCAAGTGGGCGGGGGAGTCCCTAAGCCTCCTGTGGCTCCCTCCTCCTTGCTCCCCTTGCTCCGAAGGGCCTGTGAGGATATCTACTAAAGGCCCCACCAGTCCTGATTTTCTTTTTTTCCTTCAGTGATGGAGCGGGAGGTTCTCTAGCTCAGTAAGAGGTAAAAATTTCATTGCAGTTCTTGATGGAATTTTGTTTTCAACTCAAACCCACTAGGATTAATGGAAAATGCACAGTCCCCCTGGTAGAAATTTTAGTACATGTCAAATCCCATTATGCCAAATGCCACTAATTCAAAGTCTCTTGGGTAAATGGAGATTTCCAGGTCTCCGTTAATGACCTGCTAATTTCAAGTAATATACCCCTGAACAAAATCCAGTAAAACAAAGGCCCGGTTCCTTCAGGTCAGTTGTAAAGGGAATGTTCTTCATAGATTCCATTCCTCTGAATTTGGACAGAGCCATTTAAATTTATGTATTGACAGATTAAGAATGACCTGAGGCGACAGGTCTGTTTCTCAGCCTAGACCCAGGGCTTCCCAAACCTTCTAAAGAACTGACTGGGGAGGCAGAGGGAGCTGCTTGCCGCTGGCCCCAGCCGCCCCGGCTGTGGAGGGCTGAGGGGATCACTGCATCAGGGCCCTCAACACACTCCATCCTGGCACCTGGGCTGGGGAGTGTTAATGGGGGTGGTGGCCGCCATTGGTGCCCAGCGCATGCAAGAACCGTGGGGTCTTCTCTTCGAATTGTCTCACAGCAGACAGTTCCGAGTAAGCAGCATCAAATCAGAGAACACAGCTTTTGTGACGTCATCATCTGATTTCTTTGAAAGGTCTCCATGCTTAAGTTTGTAGTAAACCGAGGTAAATAATTATAAATTCACCAATGGATTCAATTACTCAAGAAAGGCCTTTTGTCAAGTGCAGATTTCCATTAAGACTATTAAGATCTGCCTGGGGCCAGGTGGTTACTTCACTGAGAACCTCCCACTTCCCTTTAACGAGCCAGGCCCACCGTGTACCAGGAACATGGAGCCTTGATACAGTGAGTCCCCACACCGAGCTCTGAGGCCTATCTAAGTGCAAACAGGTATCACAGTGAAACTCCCCTTTGATCTTCTACTTTCTCCAGCCACTGGCCACACCGAAGGCTCAGTTACTGGGGCTTTGACAGATGGACTATTTGGGCAGCCCAGGGAGTGGAAAATCTGAGCCTCATGACAAGGTGTTAGATGCTGAGAGGTAGAGAAGGAGCTGTCAGACTGCATGCCCTCGCCCAGCACCAGACCCTGGAGGGGGAAAGTCTGTCACACACACCAACACCTCGCTGGTCACCAGGTGCGAGCTGGAGACCAGAGTGGCCGTGAGAGACAAGCAGCCGTTCCGTGGTGTCTGCGTCTTGCCTGAAGAGAGGCAGCTTCTCGGAGGGCTTCAGAAGGCTCGCTTATTAAGTCTAATCCAGCTAAATCCCACGACTGGTAAATTATTTACTGTCATCTACTCGAGCTCTGCTCCAAGGCTCTAAGTGGTGGAAACTGATCCCCAAACTTGTCTGTTGGCATCCGGCCCACGGGGTGGGCGGCCACATGGAGACGGCTGTGATGTGATGAAGGCAGGAGAGGAAGGAAGCGCGCCTCGGAGGGAGGGGAGTTTCCGTGGACTCCGGGCGTGCCGTGCCGGGTGAGGCAGAAACTGGGGGGTGTCTCCTTCGCTCCCCTCTCGCTGGAGGAGGAGGCCTTTCTTTGTTAGGCGAGGGAACTGGAACAGCCCTCCCTTACCTCTTCCAGGACTTGCTCCCCAGCCTCAGGCAGAAAATACTGGCTTACTGACCTAGAAAGTTCCTCTGTGGCTTCTTCGGTGCTGCCCTCACCTCATGCTGTAATTTTATTTTGGACATTTATTTATTTATTTTTAAAATCACAACAGCAGAGGCACAGGCCTAGGCCGGGGCGCTACAGCTCACCACTTCAGAGACAAATGAGGCCTCCACGCAGCGGATAGTAAGTATTCCAGCCTGAGGCTAGTCTTTTAGGGCCAGAACTGATTAATTCACGGAGAAGGAAACACTTCTGTTATTCCTAAAATTCCCCACAAACTGCTGCCACTCCGCTAATGGCTGGTTGTGGCAGCAGAACGGCTCAAAAAGGCTGCGTCTTGGTGCCTGGCTCGCTTGCTCGCTCTCTCACTCCAGGAAGAACGTCCTGATGCACCTGGTAGAGGCCCATTTTGTGGGGGTTCCGCACGGCACACCGAGAGTGGCTGTGGAGACCGAGGGTGTGGGTACCGGAAGTCTAGCGATGCTTCACACATCAGGCAGCAGCCCAGGAGGGCGATCAGAGAGGTGAGGGCTGACATCTTGCCTTTGGTATTCACGAGAGAGAAGTCACATCTGGGAGGGAACATGGAGTGTGACAGCGACACAGAGCTCACATCCTCGCTCGGCACAGGCTCCAGGGTACAGCAGAAAGGGGGATGTCTGGGGGAACAGTTCTGATAGATGTGGGAAAGCCTTCGTACCAATTCTTCAGGCTAAACAGAATTTTCCCCAAAGCCACTGCTTCCTCAAAACTGTGGGGGAGGCTCATCGCAGAGCCTCGGCGGCATCTCTGGGCCAGCCAACACTGCTTCGCCGCTGACTCGGGGCGATGCGGCTGGGCATGGCGGATGAAGGCTCCCTTTGATTTCTCAAGCACCTCCTAACACTCCACAGTGTCCCCACGAGAGCAAAACAGAGGCAAGAAGGCCCACCAATCCCATAAACATTTGGGGGAAATGTGTTTTTCCTACCCTGGAACCTTCAATTGTTCTGTCTCCCCACATCCTGATTGTTTCCAGGCTCGGAGCCCTCCAGGCTGGGGGACAGGAGGAAAAGCCCAGGCTCTTGTCCTGGTGGAGGTCTGGCCAGGGCGAGTCACTCCCCCTCACATCCATGCCTGGGTTTGTAGATCAAATGAGATGACACCCATGAAAACGCTTTGTCAATGCTGAAGTGTTCTTGAGACACATTTTCACTAGCTGTGTTGTTAATATTTCTCATAGAGGAGGAAACTGAGGAAGTAATATTTTTATTCCACTGAGCATGGTTTTCAAACAATATGATAACAGCTCTAACGTCAACCAGGCACCTAATTGCATTTAGCAGTTTTAAATACCATATCTGGGGGATAAATTAAATGGTGATAAAGCTATGCTTTTCCAGGTGAGGGGACTTGATCGGTGCTACTCCTTCTCTTGTCTTCCTGCCCCACATCAGGTAGTTCCAGGACAGGACGTTTTGAGATAAGCCAGGGATTAAGTGGGACACAGAGTGTTCTGAGAGGGAAGGAAGTGGGTTTGAGCCAGCTCTGAGATGCCCACTGAGAACTAACCCATCTGAGGGGCACAGAAATGGGCACGTGGCTCAGGGCGTGCTGTTGGAGGCGGTGCTCCGTGGGGGCCCAGGGTTAGGCCACGGGTGACAGGGGCAGTCATGGATTTAGGTCATCCACAGAACCCATGTGGATTTAGGTCATCCACAGAACCCCTGAGTTTTTGTAAATGACCAGAGAGGCAGAAAGACCGCAAGTGCACTGAGGTTTTACAGACGAAATAAGTCCCTTGCACAGATGATGTTGTATAAGGAGTGACTACCGCAGAGATCCAAGTTTTAGGACCCTCTAGCCTGGTTAACAGTGGGCGCCATATTAAAAAGTATGACAACACGATGGGAGGATCATGGCTCCTCCTGTAACAGGTTTCTACCGTCAGGCACGATTTACAACAGTGGCAACTGGGTGGCGGGTGAGGGCATCTCTGTGTGGAAGAGAACCCTGGTTGGAACAGACATAGCCAGAGGCCAGCCAGCTCAGGTCTACTCTGCTGAGCCTGTCAACTCCAAAAAGAGCTTGCATGGAGGAAAGGAAGCTCTTCTGCCCAGAGAAGAAGGCATGGCGTGAGCAGTGCTGTTTACCAAACACAGACCCTACACGGGGCCCATGACAGACCAGTATTATTACCTCTAATAATGTTATCACCAGCCCCAATTTACAAAGGAGAAAGCCAGGTTCAGAGAAGGTAAGAACGTGCCTGAGGTCACAAAGGACCTGGACACCCTAGCCTGGGATCTGCTGGCTCTTACAGAATGTGGTCCACTCCCACGCCTTCCCCTGGCCTTCCAGACCATTCCTCTACCCCGCAGTTCCATCCCAGGTCATAAGCTCTCAGTTTCCACGCATCACCACAGAATGTTATGACTTAAACAATTTCTATGAACTTAACCTGAGCTTATAACATCTTAACATCTTACTACTTCCTTCCAGAGCCTCAGTTGGCTATGCTGCGAGTTGAGAGCTGTGGCTAGCAGCGCAAGCTAGAGAGCGCAAATCCTTTCAAGCTCATCTTCTCTGACCTCTGCTCTCCCTGCTCTGGGGTACTTTGATCTGCAGGAGATGCACACTCCTTCCAATGTGAGCAGGCAGGCTGCCAAGCAATACAGTTTTAAATTCCTTCGCAAACAAATAAACAAAAGATACCCTTGAAAATCCTGCTCTGCAAAATCTCAGCTCTGAAGCTTCCTTTTTATAGAGTTTTCCAAAGCAGCTTATTTTTTGAACATTTGTAGTATTTGGAAATACCCGCAGCCATCTTCACTTCGAACTATACCATCTGGCCGCTTGACAACTGTAATTACTCTGAGTCGGGACTAGCCGGCACTCTCAAAAGAAAATAAAAGGCGAAAGTGGGCTCCTTGCTGAAGTTTACAGGACATTTGCACGTTGCTTGAGAGCTTCTCAAACAAAGGTGAGAGCATCTGGAGGATGTGGTAGGGGTAGGGGACGGGGGCTCAGAAGGCTGGCAGCCCGTTACTCACTTTCACAAGCCACAGGCCCTGAGCTGCTGTCCCCATGCGGACACCCCCCCAACCCCTGCCCCCTGCCCCGCGCCACCCAATGCTCAGGGCGCCTCCTCTGGCATGAGGCTCTCTGGAGACCCGCCCTGAGGACAGGGATGGGTTTCCTACCAGAAGCAAGGGAGGGCAGAGCGTGGGCATTTGTGCAGGTGGGCCTTCCTCTCAGAGTTGCACAAGGGCTCTGGGATAGAGGCCCTGTGCCAGCGTGCCTCAACCACCCACCCCCCTCCCCCGCCCCCAGCTACCACGAGCCTCAGCCTTGTCTGCAGAAAGGATGTAGGCTTCACAACCACCCTCCCTATCCAGCGTGGGTTCCTGTAGCCCCTTACCAAGCAGGCTGATGCCCAGCCGGGACAGGCCCTGCCGGAGCCCCTCGCCCAGGCTCTCGGGGAGCTGCCGCCGCCACTCCTCCTGCCGGTTGTAGTGCTCCTCGTCTAGCGAGAGGCGGTCCATGTTCCGTGCCAGGCTTGTGGCCAGGTTGGTGATGGAGGTGAGGGTACCTGAGGGCACAAGGGAACACGGGTTGGCCTGGTCACCAATCTGGTGGACCCCCCCCGGGAGTGGTTCCCCAAAGGGCTGGGGGGAGCAGTAGAAGTGCATCTATGCCTTCTTGACATGCCCAGGTGGTGAGTGATGGCAGCTTCCTCTGGGCAGCTCGAAGCAAGAGCCTTAAGGAAACGAGGTGAAGGGGCGCCTGGCTGGCTCAGAGCGTGCGGCTCGTGGTCTTGGGGTTGTGAGTTTGAGTGTAGAGTTTACTTAAAAATAAAATCTTTAAAAAACTGAGGTGAAGATGAACACTTGTTTATAAGGGTGATGGCACACCTCAAAAGGGGTAGGATAAGAATCTCTGTTGCCAGAAAAATGCCCTGAGTTTCAGATGAAACTGCCATCATTATGGTGGGATTGTCAATGCTTGGCTAACACAGTTTTGAAGTCCTCCTTGAGGCCCAGTGTTGAAGGTTAAACTTTGCTCTGATTTTAAAGGTTAAGGTTACATTGCTGAATCCGAGACAGACTGTAAAGAAACATTTCTACTTAGGAATAAAACGTATTCCCTCCTTAGTGCAAAGGATGACATTAAACTTTTATCATTTGACATTCTGAGAAACCAGTGATCAGGCCACAGACAAGATGTGCAGTTTTGAGTGTCAGGATTTTAGCTGGAAAAAGTGAGAACACTAAAGGAAATAAATCATGCGAAAGCCATGATTTTGTCTGGTTTTCCCGAGAATGGCTATCTCAGCAACTTGCTTAAAACAGTCCCCAACCCTCTAAATGAGTCTGCGGAGATCTCAGTTAGGCAAGACTGAAATGGACAGATCCTGAAACTGGCGAATGAGCGCCTTCACTAGTGGTCACCGAGCTGTAGGAAGACACAGAGGATGTCACTTTTGCAGCTGCATCTTTACCAGCAATCTAAAAAGTCCATGCACACACACAGATACCAAAAAACCGAAACGGATTTTTGCTAAGAGAAGGAGAGAACAAGTGTAAAAAAAACATTCAGTGAGTCACTATGCTAAAATTACCACGGGGTTCAATTTAGCAGGTGTTGGGTGTCTTATTTGAAAATAAAAACATCGGAACCACAAAGATTCAAGTGTCAGGAGTGAGAAATCCACCAGTGACTCATCTGTGAGTTCCTCCAGCTCTCAGCTCGCAGGCCTCCCGGAGGGCTGGGGCCTGGGGGAGTGGGCCTGTCCTTGTCCACACAACTCGGTTGACGCTCATGAGTTCGCCTTGCCAGTGCCCCCCTCCAAGGAGGATGGGTGCTCATATTTCAAGCTCCTCTTCTTTTGAGCCTTCCAGAGACTTCTATAACCTGCCCACTCATCACAGAGTTGCAGCACTGTTGACATTAAAAAGCCTTTTATGGGGAAGAAGCCCTTTGCCCTGTTTTCCCTGCCTCCTGCTGAGAAGAAAAGGGGACTCAGATGGCCCTTGTTAGTTCCCGAGTCACTGCCAGCCTGACCAAAATATCGTCAGGCACACACGGATAAAACAAAAACATGCCCCTTCATGTGGGCAGCACTTTGGTTTCTGTGCCTGACGGACCGTCTGGGCCACAAGATGGCACTGTTGATGTGGCCTGCTGGCGGAGAGCTGCCTGTTCACCTCCAAAGCCCTTTCCATGTCAAAATGTATCCATATCCTTCCGAAAGTTATGACAACTGTATCTACATGAAAAAAAAATGATGAGGCAACACAGTGTAGGGTTTCTGATGTTTAGCAGAAGTCCTGAACACCTTTAATATTTCTGTATTTATCACATGGAATAACAGTTGAGCCAATCCTTGTTTTCCCAATGGGAGGTTTAAAATTCTGAAGTTTCTGAAACATTTTCACACACTGCAGGCAAATAGCGATCTGTTTAAAACATAAGACATTCTGTGTAAGCTCTGTGAAAAATGCAACAGTTCACTGCACCCTAACAGGCCCAACAAAGGTAGAGGCACCCTTCACACACCAAAAACGTCAACGTGTTCTTTAAAATGTAAAAAATAAGGGAAGGAATGAAAATGAGGCATTATGAAAAGGAACTGAAACAGCTACCTTTGGAAATGTGCTTTACAAAGGATGTTGTCCCTCTGGAAACGCCACTCACAAAGGCTCCCGGGCCTCTGGTCAGCCCCTCATACGGAAGCCTAAAGAAGTCGGCGATTCCATTCCCGATGCTTCGCACCAAACTTGCGGGGCTGCCGAGGATTTCCAGAGATCCAACTACCCAGCCTGTGAGGGACCAAAGGGAAGGGGTTACTGAAACCTTAAATACAGCACTTTGAACATTTGGGAAAAGTGACCCATTTTCCCTGCAATTCATTTTTCACACTGGAATTGAGAATGTAATAAGCTCCTCTGGAGCAAAATATGGGAAATAACTCATTCACTGTGAATTCATAAATGGCAAGCTTTCATACTTTATAAATCAAAGTGATCCTTTTGGCAGCCTAGCAAATAGCTTTACTCTGACTTCCTTGCCTGAGCCTCCCGTATTCCTGCTAAAAGGGACCTGTGTACAAGGGGACACACACGCCCCCCACACCCCACCAGAAGGAAAGGGGGTCTCTTAGGGTGCAGGTGTTTGCAGGCTGGGAAGTTATCTTTAAAACCACCTCAGGGCAGCGGAGGCACCGGGAGGAGGAGGAGGAGGTCTGGTCTGGTCAGGGGAGGAAGCAGATGCTAAATGGGGTGTCGGAAAGGAGAGGCAAAGTTCTGACAAGGATGGAGGAGTTATTTTTAATCTTCCCCAATCCTACCAAGCTGAGTGCTTCCCTTTGGAGCTGAGCTGGAGCCAGACAAACGTGTCCCCTTCAGCCCCAGCTTCAGTTGTGTAAACACCGGTGACATGGACATACTGATTAGGTTAGCGAGAGGGGAGTGTTCCCTTCCAGGGTCCAGGGAGGGGAGCTTTGGATCTGGTTTCCTATTCGAGCGGGGGGGGGGGGGGGGGGGGGGGGGAGGGGCTGCCAGGGGCTGGCCTGCTCAGTGGCCTGATTGTGGTGTCTGCTGCCTCGTGGGAATGGGGCTGTGGTGTGAACTCTGGCAGCTCCGGCAGCGGCTTCCCTTCACCTTCCTCCCCGGGGAGGGGGGCTCATCGTGCTCACGACGGGGGGCAGGGGGTACTGGAGGTTCAGGCAAGGCCAAAGGCTAAGTGCAGGATTCTAGATAGGGGACTTCCTCGGGGAACCACAGGCGCCCCAGCCTGGGGCTGAGAGCGCTCTCATGGGGAGGCCGTGGGGCCGGGACTTGTGTGGGAGCCAATCCTGCCTCAGCAGCAGGTTCTTGGAGGACAAGCCTGGGACAGACCCTAAGTCAAGTCACTAGTCCCAGAGGCTCGGGAAGGTATGGCTGCAAGAAGCAAGGCAGAGCCCTGACGGTTTCTAGGCCCAGCCTCTAGACAGAGAGGGACGGTCTTAAATTTGGGAGCCTACTTCTCTTCTCTGGGACACTAGGAGGATGACATGAGGGAATCACTTCCAGAGATGTGGACTATAAAGGGCCAGCCTGTGGGTATCAGACATTCAGCTTATTTAAGGTGCCCAGCAACTGTGCGCGTGAAGTACTATTACCTCCCTTTACATAAATTCAGAGGAGCTAATGACTGAACCTCTCCCTGGGGGTCAGGGATAGCAGGCGGAGGGGACAGAGATGAATCTGACACCGTGTTAACCTGTCTCCACTTCCACTTTCTCCAGGCGGGACGAGGAGGCAAGTGTGGCTCAACTGTTCGCAATTTCCCGCTGCTGAGACACGGGGGCTGGGTCTCCAACCCAGGTTTCCCTGATTGCACAGCCCGCCCACCCTCCGTGAGCCCAGGCTGCAGTGAGGAGGCAGGGTATCAGGGAGGCTTGTGGAATACAGTTCCTTGGAGGGCTCTCTCTGTAGGTAAAGAAACAGCAGACTCCCTTTGGTCTGGGATAGTTATAAGGTTCCACCTGCAGGCAGCAAATTGGTCTAGAAACATCTTATTCTCCTCTCCATAGATTTCACACTCACAGATAAGGAAAGGAGAGTATGTAGGCTGTTGTTAAGCAAAGACCATCTACACAGACCAGTGTAGCAGGCCCTGCATGAAGAGATACCACCCAGGCTCACCGCTCACCGCTGCCCTCCACCAAGCTACTGGAAGGCGGGGTGTGGGGTGTGGGGTGTGGGGTGACCCTCCTGGGTCAGGAACATGGCCTGACAGGAGGGCTATGTGTGGACACTAGGTACTTCTCAGAGGCATCTGAACTAGCCAGAAAAGGACAGTAAGTATCCGAGGGAACTCCTTCTTTATTTTCCTCCAAAAGCCAATATATCTCTTGCTTATTCGTTTGAAAACTTTGTTGAAAAAAATTATCTGTCTGACTTCCCATCAGTTTGAGACTTGGGTGTAGAGAAGCCCCAGGAAATTAGAAAGCCCACATGCTTTCCTTCGAATAGGGCTACTCATATCTACTTCTAATTTATTTTTAAAACCTTTTCAAGGTGAATCCACAAACTTCCCTAGAAATGAGGTCAGGGTATTTCGACCATCCCAGGCAGGAACCTTCTAGGCAAGTTCAATGGGTGAGTCCTGCCCCACTGCAATGCAGCTGCAACTTGCTCATCCCCAGGCCAACCCTCCCTCCTTCCTCTGCAAGAATGCTAGTACATTCTCTTGAATGCCCTTCTACTGGGGCACTGGTAACCTCCTACCATCTTCTCACTTTGCCTGTAGGTTTTTAGTGACAGAATTCCCAACAGGCTCTAAAAACTTGGCCCTCTGTATTAGAATTTCTTGTCCCAGTGTATAATGAGGTTGGGACAACAGCTTAGAGGATTTTAGGTGGATTACAAAAAATCCAAACAGAATGTTCTTGTGAAAGCTCATTAAGAACAAAAAACAAAACAGAGAGCGTTTTTAGCTCACAGGCTGCAGGGACATGGCTCCTTGGTGCCACAGTTGGGAGTTTCTCTGCCAGTTCATTACCTACACGGGTACTCCCCACACCTTAGAGTTACCTGGTGGCCTGACGGGAGCCTTAGTCCTCTGCAGGCTCCAGATCAGAGCCCAGTAACTTACGTGCCTGCTTCTCATGTTAAAAGCAAAAACTGCCCGAAAGGTTAAGTTTCTGGAATTGTTTATAAATATACCCATCTATTAAATGTGAAATGTTAACTGCTTATTTTTAAATGATTTCTTAGCAAGAGAGAAATATTTTCTTCATTGTTGTGCAAGCTATCAAAACAATAGTCCCAGCAGGGCCCTCCCCCGATCTTGTCATTTTCAGTTAAGAACTTCTGGGTAACCTTATTAACTCTGTGAATTTCATTACAGAGAAAATGTAATCTCCCCAGTCTGGCAACAACATGGGTCATTTACTGCTACAATGTTAGCTTATATGGGAATGCTTTCACCAAGTACAATGTGATAAATGTTCTTTCCTTTGTTATTCTCTGAAAGGAAGGCTGTCCTGTTCATTGCTAGGAAGAACCCACAAGACCAACTCTGGTTGGGGTTTGTTGCTTGAATTCCTGGGAACATAAGGGGCTGGATAATCACACTGAAACCGTACTGGAGTGAATTTAGGCGTTCTCAGACCACTCCGTCCCCTGCACTCTACCAGCACATAGTACTCGCCAATCTACCTTATGTATACATATTCAACCCCCGCCGACTTTTCCATCTAAGGTCTGTGGAGAAGCTGAGACACCACCCGCTTTCTTTTGCGATCTGTCTACACAGGCCAGATGCGTTGAAGGCTCTTTGTGCATCTTAGGGACATACAAATCCTCTGAATTTCTCACCTATGGCTATTCATGGGCTCTAATGAGGAGGCTAACAACCTTCCAGTGGGTTTCTTCTAGGCCCAGGGGCTGAGGCCTGGGCTAGTTTTCCCGACCACAGTAGTGCGCTCACCCTGAGCCTTGTACTGCAGGGAGCTGCGAGGAGGTATCTGCTACGAGGCATTAAAGTTCTAAGTAACCTAACAGCTAATATCGACGCTCCTGGTCGCTTGAGTGTTTCTTAAGTGCGGGGCAGAGTGTGGATGTCCATCCAGCGCTGACTAAGCGCCAAGCCCGCACTCTTCCTTCCCGCCGTATTGCTCCCCGGGGTCCGAGGTCGGAAAGCACCCCCAAGCGGTTCCTTCCCCCCGGGGCTCTGGCTCACCGCAGCCTCACCTGCTCGGAAAAGCGCGCCCGCGGCGTAGTGCATGGCCAGGGCGTGGACCAGCTGGCGGGCCGTGGTGAAGACCGGGCCGCGCTCAAACACCGAGAAGGCCAGCGGCGTGTGGTCAGACGCTATGTACAGCTTGAGGGAAGCGTGGATGCTGACGAGGAGACTCACGGGCTGGATCAGCAGCCTCCGCAGCTTGACGGGGTGCGCCAGGGCCCGGGCGTGCTGGCCCACCTGCGCGGGCAGCCCCTGCCTGCCGACTCGCGGGCCTGTGGGGGGCGCCGCCAGGGAGCCCTCGGGAAGGTAGGTCTCGAACAGCGTTTTGATGTAGTAAACGAACGTGTCCTCCACATATAAGCGGGCGGGTTTCAGTTCGAAACGGAACTCGTTGATGTCCTCAAAGAAGCAGCTCTTGCCCTCGGCGAGGGTGAGGCTGAGTCTGATAAAACAGTTCTTCTTGTACTCCTCCAGGTCTCTGCTGGGCACAAGGAGGCTCTGCATCCGGGAGCACGGCACCGGCTCCGTCTTCTCCCCCTGGCAGACCAACACGGCAAAGTGGAAATTGGACTTGTTGTACAGCTGGTTGTCCAGCTGCAGGTCCCCGCAGCAGACCTCCACACAGTGAAGCTGGCCGGGGGCGGCGGCCACCTCTTCCCCAGGCAGGGCACTGGCCAGGGGGGTCACGTGCAGGAAAACACTGTCCAGCGTGAGTCTCAGGAGCTCAGAGGACACTCTGTGGTGGGTCAGGTCATCAAACACCACCAGGCTCAGCTGAGTGATGAACATTTTCAGTGTCACAATCTTCTCCAGAGTTCTAGAGCAGAAAGGGAAAAGAACGTCAGTCCTCCCCGTGCTCTCCTTTTTCTTCCTTTCCTTTTCTTCTCGACTGCCTTCCCTCCCTCCTGCCTTTTTCCTTCCTTCCTCCTGCCCCCCACCCTTCCAATGGTGCCTTCTTACATACCTCCTGACATCTCATCAGATTCTCGTAAGATGCAAGTAAGAACTCAACTTTCAGTTCGTGGTGTCTGGACAGAACCTGTCACATTCCCAACAGCTCTGGGAAATGTTCCCTATGGGACTATTACAAGTTCTTGTCATGTTCTCTATGTGCTTCCCTTATCAACACCAGATTTTTCCTCCAGAAGTCTTCTAGTGTTTGTGCACTAATTCTCTATCACGATCATCTCAAGGCACGAAGGTAAAATCAAATAACCAAAACTCCTCACGCTGAAGTAAAGCAAACAGAAGAAAACTTACCATTCACTCCCAGGACCCCGGCCTATCTAGCCATGTCTCAGCTGTGGGTTCTGCTCCTTCACCATTTCTAGAACTGACCTGCTGTGCTCCTGCCTCGGGCCAAGCCCTCCACAGTACATGGAACCATCCTGCTCTCCCCTGCTCTGGGGCATCACTCTAGCCTCTCTCTCCTCCAGCCTCATTTTCTTCTTCATTACTAACAATCTACAACTAGATTTCTTATAGGCCCAGGGGCTGAGGCCTGGGGCCACTAGCTACTGGCTACTGCTCAGTTTTTTGCTTCCTCCTCCCATAAAAACTTCTACACACACTGTCTGCTGGCTGCCTTCCAATCCCTCTTCACCTTGCTCCAAGCGGGTTTATGCCCCCACGGTCCACCAAAACAACTGTCACCAAGTGACTTCCTTGTCACTTGGCCTTTCACTGGCAGCCTTTTGGGTCTATGGCTCACTCGACCCATAATGGCATTTCACCTTGTTGATAACTCCTCCTGTCTGGAAACATTCCCTTCATTTGTCTTCTCTTAGCTCTTCTACTCGTGGTCCCCCATCAGTTGCTATGTGATGTCCTCTTCTCCCTGACACCTGAAGATGAAGGGGCCCAAGGCTCAGCCCTTGCCCTCCGCTTGAAGATCTCACCCAGTCTCATGGCCTGATATGTCGTCTCCATGCTGAGGGCTCCCACTCACATGGTCAGCTCAGAACTACCCGACTGCCAGCCTATGATATCTAACTGCTTCTTTATATAGGCACTCATCTCATCTCGTCATGTCGCATCAAACTCCAGCTCTTAACCCCATCCCCAACCTACATATGGTCTTTCCTATCTCAGTGAATGGCAACCACATACATCACTTGTTAGAACACGCATGCCGGAGTCCTTGATACTTCTCGTTTCAACCCTTACCCAGTGCATCAGGGAAATCCCATTGGTTTTTTCTTAGAAAGCACGTCCAGAATCTGACCATTTCTTCCCACTTCCACTGATCCCACCGCAGTCTAAGCCACTGGCATCTCTAATGCGAACAACTGTACCAATCTCTTAACTAGTCTCTGCTTCTGCCCTTGCTTCTCTATGGTCTACTTCAATGAGCCAGCCAACAATTTTCTAAAAATTTAGGTCAGATCATGTCACTTCTTCACTCAAGTGAAGTGATTTCCCCATTTCAAGAATCAAAACTAAGTCCTACACAAGTCCCACTCTTCCAGCCCTTCCCTCTCTGACCTCAGACGCTATGACTTTCACATTCGCCCACTTTGGCCCACATTGGCCTCTTCCCCGCTCCTCCAACGTGCCAGGCACGCTACTTCAGACCTTCAAACCAGCTGGGCCCTCTGTCGGGAAAGCTTTCTCACCAGATAGCCATGTTATTAACCCCCTGGAACAAGCTTTTGTGTCTCTGCTCAAATGTCAACTCTGTGGTGAGGCTTACCTACACTAGTTTTTAAAAATTATTCTCTCTCTGTCCCTAGGCCTTGGCATTCCTGGTCTTTCTAACCAGTTGTTTTTATCCCTGCAGAAAGCCAACCTTCTACAGTATCTTCGATTTTCCTTTTTTATTATGTTTATTCTCTGTCTTCCATTCTACATCTACAAGAACGTGATCATTTTCTCAAAAGCAGGGATTTTGTTCTTTTTGGTCACCACTGTGTCCCCATCCCTAGAATAGCACCTACCATTCAGTAAGCACTTGAAAAATATTTGAATAAATGAATTAAGGGAATATTAGTAAATATCTGTCCCTTTCCTATTTCTACCACTATATGTATAATTTGTTGCTACTATGATTAATAATGCACTATTAATGCCCTAGGCAAATAATGCTGAAATTATTATATAGGCTTGAAATTTTGTGTTATGTAATTTTTTAAAAAAGATTTTATTTATTTATTTGACAGACAGAGATCACAATTAGGCAGAGAGGCAGAGAGAGAGAGGAGGAAGCAGGCTCCCTGCTGAGCAGAGAGCCTGATATGGGACTTGATCCCAGGACCCTGGGATCATGACCTGAGCTGAAGGCAGAAGCTTTAACCCACTGAGCCACCCAGGCACTCCTGTGTTATGTAATTTTATATTAAGTCTCCAATTTTGTTATGCTGTTGATTTTTTACAAACACTCCCGGGCAAAGAAAACATTCTACCCAAACTTGTTTGAAATATTGTAAGCTCAAATTAATAATAATTAGGCAGGTCGTAACTAATAATTTCTTAACCATATAAGAAAAGCAAGGAACTTTTTTAGAAAGGGCATAAACAAATGTATGGAAGTTGGTATTATTATTTTACATTTTAAATAAAATTTTAATAATCATAAACTTCTGATGCTGAACTAAATTCTTCTTGTAGAAAATTAAAGTGCAGAAAATTATTAGATAATCGCTTATTACCCCTGCATCTATTAAAAATTTGGTTCCTCCTTTTGAGTTTTAGTTCCTGGGATGTTTTCTGTGCGTGTATGTGTGAGCATGTGTGAGAAGTGTTTATATGTGTATGTGTGTATGTGTGTGTGTGTGTGTGTGTGTGTGTTCATCTGTGTATGTAATTTTATATTGTTTGCTTTATTTTAGATTTATCACCCACATTAATCTATTCCACTGTAAGCCTTTTTTCCTGTGGATATACCATTTATGTTTCATCCGTTCCCCTACTGCTGGGCATTTGTGCTCTAAATATTTTGCCCCTCTAAGTGGCAATATGATAAATCTCTCCCATTCTGTCTTTGCCCACTTCTCTCACCACTGCTTTATCCCTTACACTCTCAGAATTCTTAAAAGTGGAGTTTCCGAGGGGCACCTGGGTGGCACAGGGGGTTAAGCGTCTGCCTTCGGCTCAGGTCATGATCTCAGGGTCCCGGGATGGAGTCCTGCATCGGGCTCTCTGCTCAGCGGGGAGTGTGCTTCTCACTCTCTCTCTCTGCTCCTCCCTGAGGTTCATGCGAGCACATGCACGCACTCTCTCTCAAATAAATAAAATCTTAAAAAAGAAAAAAAAAGGAGTTTCCAAGCCAAAAGGTTTTTCTTTTTTTTTCTTAAGTACAGCCCACGCCTAGTGTGGAGCCGGCCCAGCAGGGAGCCAAGCGCGGGGCTTAAATTCACGACCCTGAGATCAAGACCGAGTTGAGATCAAGAGTCGGACACCTGACTGAGCCACCCAAGCACCCACAAGCCAAAGGGATTTTAAAGCTGTTAACAGAGGCTGCTCAAGTGCTTTCCAGAAAATGGCAGTAGTTTACACTTCCACTTGAATCGTATGTGATGACACATCATTGTTAACTTTGGTAATATCTTACTTAAATTTGCATGTCTTTGATCACTTGTATTTCCCCTTCCTAGAACTTCCTGGTCATCCATGCGCCTTCACTTTTAGAAGGAGGGGCTAGTTTCATACTATTCCGACTGGATTATAGGAGTTCCTTTAAATTAAACATATTAACTCTTTGGTTCATGAGTGTAAAACCTGATGGCAACCCTCTAAGAGAGGAATTTATTTTGTAGCTCTAATTGCTAAGTCAGATTACTAACTACGAGGTTGTCAACTGGATACAGAAGTATTAATTTGCATTTCATGCTAATGCTAATATATAATTCTAATATATAATTCTAATGCATGTTTTTGTTTGTAAACCAGTTTATTCAACTTACCACTGGAAGGGGTACCAAAGATCATATCTTGCTACTTTTTATAGGTCAGATTTAATGCTAATAACCATATCCTATGGATTATATAATAATTCACCAAAAGCTATAGTGTATATATAGAGATGATAAAGAATGGGAAATAGCAGGTTTATGACTTTACAATGGGAAAGCTTACCATACTGCCACTGGGATAATAATTAATCCTACCTGTTCGTAGTGGTTAGACCAGATCCCACTTTTCCCTCTGGGGCCACAGTGATGAAGACCGTGCCACACTGGAGGACAATGTCCACATACACGTAGCCAAAGCCAGTCAGGAACACAACCTGCAAGAATAATCATCAAAATCTGACAAAAAAGAAGTAAGAACCACTACTGAAATGGTTGCCTTCCAACGTCTTAAGTTCTGATTCAATACCACAAACACTTGCTGGTTATATTTCTCTCTATGTATACGTATAGGCTATTCAGCTGACTTGTAAAAAAAAAAAAAAGAAAGAAAGAAAGAAAGAAAGAAAGATCAAATCCAGATTTTTCAATATCCAGCTGTAAGGTTCATAGCAAAAAACAAGGATGGATGACGACAGGGCACGAGTGTCTTTATTTTCTGCTCCTTTGGAATTGGCAAATAGCTCTGTGTGGGCTGGAGTCCAGCCATGGGCCAGCCTGATGTGTGTTTATGGATCTCTGTGGAAAATAATCTCCTGAAACTCAGGACTTGAAATGCAAAATGAAAAAACTTTCAGACTCTCGAGTGTTGACTCACTACCATGAGGATGCCCATCTATCTGGAGGACTCAGAAACGTACCAGAAAACCTATCAAGACATGCCATAATCTTCTCAAGGTCCCTCAGTCCCTCACATACTTGTAACAATGTCAGATAACTTCATTTGCTTGGAGTCAAAATTAATCTTTCTTCCATGGGAAGGTAGACTAAAGCCCCAGGGAAGTTCTATCTCAGAAGCCAGGTGCCAGGCCAGCAGAACAGATGTCCTTTCAGCATGAAATACCAAGGCTGCTTAAATGGATAAATATTTGAAAACAGAACAGAACTATTTGAAAAACAACTCCAAGAACATCATGCTCATGGCCAGCCTTACCTGGGAGTAGAGGCAAGAACCTATGCTTGGGAACGCTGATTTTGTGATAATTTGCGGTATCAGTTCAGGCCAAATCTGCTCCCTTTATTATTGTTAGGATAGTAAAGAGAAGGAATACTGAAAATTTCTGGAGGAAGGAACAGAGCTAGGTGCCTGCCTGCCAGGGAATGAAGGTACTCTAACTCTGACCGGCTGAGGAGGCCCGGGGAAAGAGTGTACGTAGAACCGCAGAGAGAGCCCCAGACGTCACTTCAATGGCACCAGGCTTCTTTGGTGCATGAGTGCACCTTCAGAAATCCTGACCAGGGACGGCACCCTGGGGCGGGTCCAGCAGCTGGCCATCACGTCCGCCTCCTGCCCGTGTCCTGCGGTCCAGCAGTCCACAGACACTCCCGCTCGGCCAGCTCCTTGGTAGAGCCTTCTCTTGTGCTCCACGGCTGCTGCTTCAGCTTAGGCCCTTGTCTGCCACTCGCACCCCCAGGGCCCAGAAGATGCCCCCCCCACCCCATACGAGTCCTTTCCAGAGCCTATGTATCTTTGCACCTGCTCCTTAAGGATACCTCTTTTCATGAAGTACCCTCTAGTTTTCCTATTCCTTTCCTCAGCTTGATACTCACTCTTATGTTCCTAAAGTACTTAAACCGCACTTCTGTTTGGTCACAAATCTGTATTGTTCGCGGCACAGTCACCTGTTTACACACCTGACTCAATGATCAGACTGTCAGTTTCTTGATGGCGGGAGTAGGGTCCGTTTGTTCTCCACGGACGTGTTTCCCAAATGGACTGTTTTGCAAAAATATGTTTCAAAAGATCCTGTATCCTGAATTTTCCTTGTCTGTTCTAAGGTAAAAATTGAACCTGGGCCACCTGGGTGGCTTAGTCGGGTAAGCGTTTGCCTTCAGCTCACGTCATGATCCCAGAGTCCCCGATTCAGGCTCCCTGCTCAGAGGAGAGGCTGCTTCTCTCTCTGCCTCTCACCCAACTCGTGTTCACACTCTCTCAAAAATATAAATGAAATCTTTTAAAATTTCTTTTCAGTGTAACAGTATTCATTGTTTTTGCACCACACCCAGTGCTCCATGCAATACATGCCCTCCCCACCACCTGGTTCCCCCAACCTCCCACCCCCCACCCCTTCAAAACCCTCAGGTTGTTTTTCAGTGTCCATAGTCTCTCATGGTTCTCCTCCCCATCCAATTTCCCTCAACTCCCTTCTCCTCTCCATCTCCCCATGTCCTCCATGTTATTTGTTATGCTCCACAAATAAGTGAAACCATATGACAACTGGCTCTCTCTGCTTGACTTATTTCACTCAGCATAATCTCTTCCAGTCCCGTCCATGTTGCTACAAAAGTTGGGTATTCGCCCTTTCTGTTGGAGGCATAATACTCCATAGTGTATACAGACCACATCTTCCTTATCCATTCGTCTGTTGAAGGGCATCTTGGTTCTTTCCACATTTTGGCGACCATGGCCATGGCTGCTATAAACATTGGGGTACAGATGGCCCTTCTTTTCAATACATCTGCATCTTTGGGGTAAATACCCAGTAATGCAATTGCAGGGTCATAGGGAAGATCTATTTTTAATTTCTTGAGGAATCTCCACACTGTTCTCCAAAGTGGCTGTACCAACTTGCATTCCCACCAACAGTGTAAGAGGGTTCCCCTTTCTCCACATCCTCTCCAGCATATGTTGTTTCCTGTCTTGCTAATTTTGGCCGTTCTAACTGGTGTAAGGTGGTATCTCAATGTGGTTTTAATTTGAGTCTCCCTAATGGCTAGTGGTGATGAACATATAAATGAACTCTTTAAAAAGAAAATGAACTTGACTTGGACAAAATCTAGAATGCAGTCAACTTAATAAATGGCCGAGGTCATGAATCTAAAACAAAACAGGTATTATTTAAAAAACACTCATATTTATCATTTTGTATGATATATAAAGTAAATCAATTGCTTTAAAAAAAAAAAGATTATTTGAGAGAGATCGAGAAAACCCATGGATGTGAGATAGGGAAGGACAGAGAGAGAGAGGGACAGAAGCAGACTTCCTGCTGACCGTGGAGCCTGAAGTGGGCTCAGCGTGAGACTCGAATCCACGACCCTGAGATCATGACCTGAATGGAAATCAAGAGTGGGATACTCAACTGGCTGAGCCGCCCAGGCGCCCTAAGTCAACTGCTTTTCTACTAGGTTTATAGACGTGAGATTATTCATTTGGCACAAACCTTTCTTTCTTTTTTTTTTTTTTTAAGATTATATTTATTTATTTGACAGACAGCAATCACAAGCAGGCAGAAAAGCAGGCAGAGAGAGAGGAAGGGAAGCAGGCTCCTGGCTGAGCAGAGAGCCCAATGCAGGGCTCGATCCCAGGATGCTGGGATCATGACCCGGGCTGAAGGCAGAGGCTTTAACCCACTGAGCCACCCAGGCGCCCCGGCACAAACCTTTCTAAGGCCCTGTGCTCCCATCTGTATTTCCCTCTCTCAGTGACTATAACTTAAGTGCATGTCCCAGGGTTTTAGGAGAGAACTATCAACCCTCAAAGGAGGGAAGGAGAGGCTCAAAAAGGGAAATATTGACTGCTCTGCTCAAACTGAAAGTCATCCTTAGGCATGATGAAATGAGGAAGGATACTGGTTCCTTCTAAGATAGGAAAGATAAATCAAGCTGATGGTTTTTGTTAACTGCCCAAGGGACTTTGAAGCAAGCAAATGGACTTAAACCTTTAAGGTACTTCTTCTCATCAAAAATCTGGACTCTGGAGAAAAATTTTTCTGGGTGTTCCTTCCACTCACCACTAAGAAAGGGAGAAACATGGACTTTTTAAGTTCATGTCTCATTTCCCGGGTAGAGAAGCAGCTCACAATGCCAAGCATTTTGTACAGCGGCAGCTCTAGGGATTAGGGAGTTAGGTATCTAACTGCCAGAGAAATTAGGCACCTGTATCTACCTCAGAAGTTTTAAAATAAATCCTTGTTTTGGTCTGATGGTCATTTAGTCATTCAACCAATTATTTGATACTTAAAGTGTTCTTACAAAGAGGAAGGCTCTGTATTAGGAATAGGGAAGTGTTTTTGTTTTGTTTTGTTTTTGTTTTTTAAAGATTTAGTTATTTATTTGAGAGAGAGAGAGCACATGAGGTGGGGGGCAGATGAAGAGTGAGGGAGAAGCAGATTCCCCGCTGAGTAGGGAGTCTGATGTGGTGCTCGATCTCACAACCCTGAGATCATCTCATGACCCTGAGATCATGACCTGGGCAGAAATCAAGAGTTGGACGCTTAACTGGTGGAGCCACCCTGCCCGAGAAGATCTAATCATACCCTCAAACTGCTCTCAGTTTAGCTGGTGAAAAAGCCAAGTACACAAATGATGGGATAATAACTAATGATTTTAGGGCAGAGATGTATAACAACTCCCTCTTTGTATATTAATCATCATGATCTCTGGATAAGCTTATGAGGACAATGGTTTTGTGTCCATTTTCTTCAGCACCTGATATGCAGTCAAGATCTGAATGGACATCATCTCAATGTAGCTGCTGGGGTAGAGACTTCCAGCGTCCACACGTACCAAGCTCCGTCCAGCACAAAGCAGGACTCTACCCCTCAGCTCCTTGCAGTTAGGTGTGGCCACGTGACTAAGTTCTGGCCAATGAGCTAAAGACAGAATTGACAAGCGTTACTTCTGAGCCAAAGCGTAAAAGAGCTAGTCTTCTTCCCCTGCTGTGGAGGATGAATATAGGCTCTATGCTCTAGATCGGTGGCAGGACAAATCCAATCCATGGCCTGTTAGTTGTAAATAAAGTTTTGTGGGGACATAGCTATGCTCCTTTATTTACATATTGTCTCTATGTAACAGCAGAGTGGACAAATTGGGACAGAGACTGTATTGCCTGTAAAACCGAAAATGCTTACTGAAGAAAAAGAAGAAACTTTTTGAAGAAAAAGCTTGTTGCTTCCTGGTCCAGCTGGTTATGGCAGACGGTTACACAGTCAAGGAGCTGCACACCCAGCTTCCAGGCCTTTGCTTGGTCCCTCCCGCTGATCCAGAGCTTGGCTGTGACCGCTGTCAGCAGACGGGATATCAGCAAATGAGAGGCAAGAAGCCTGATAAAGCTTGATCCCTGGGGTTTGCCCTCCTGCCAACCATGTGAAGAAGTCTGGTTTAGCCTCTCTAGAGAGGAAAGACCACATGGTGAGAGAGATGCCCAGACTTTCCAGCTGAACTCCTCCCTCTGCCAACTTCCAGCCGAACATAGCTGCTGAGTGATCCCAGGCTCATCCTGCAGAAAAATCACCCAAACAAACCTTCAGACTCATGAGATGTTCATCATTGTCAAGCCTCTAGGTTTGGGGGTGGCTTTTTATAGTGGGGCACACAGAAGGTGATGGAGATTCCATCAACCTGCATCCCTGAGTGACCATGGAAAGTAACTATGAGCCCTGGGCACACAGCATGAGCAAGCAGTAAATGCTAGGATTCAGAAAAGCCACAGAGCCTCACCCAGCTAACTGATATAATATCGATACTAGAAGTAGGGTTCCAGCAAAAACCTAAAATAGGAGTCCTTGCGTTAATGGTCAGGCAGTAAGAATTGATACTGGAAGATATTAAAGTGGCAATTCATGTTATAAAGTAGCAAGACATTTTTAGTTGTCTGAGATTACCTGGGAGGCAGATTATAAACCTAATCCATTTGTGCCTCCAGAAGATGAGGTTCGGGAACAAAACATTAGTAGTGTGTGTTGGCTGCTACTGGCTGTCTCTGGCAATGTATTCAAGAAGAGATGAGCTCAGATATCAGGAAAGAGTTGGCCAGTTGTTCAAGTGACTCAGAAGAAAGTTTAGCTTAAAAGTATACGTTTGCCACAGAAACTCTCTTAAATCTAGAGAGAGGCGAAGAAGCAAGATAGCACAGAAATATGCCTTGAAAAGGACCATGGGTGTGGTTATCAGTACACGAATCCTCGAGAATCAAATAGTTCTTGAGAAATGACTACGACCCAATAAACTCACAAGTCTAGACTGGAAGAGACTGATTGCTTGAAACTCAATACGAGCTTCAGATGGGATCGAGGAAGAGCTCTTGAGGGCAGATCCAGGGACTAGAAGAAAAATGGTAAGAAAGCAGTTCCAAGAATAGAAATAGGGCTCAGAGACTAGACCTTGCCCCAGGGTAGAAACCCCACAATTACGTGCTCAGAAAATTTTCAGAATTGTCACAGATAAGGGGCTGCAGTTACGTCTCTCTTTCTTCTCCTTTCCATTCTGGAGGGGTTATAATGGTTATCCTGTCTTGTAAAGTGCGGAGAGAGGGAGGAGACCACTGGCTCCCAGCTCTCCAGATGAAGGGAGTCCCACGCAGATTCAGAGTGTTGCTCAGGAGCACTGGATTTCCTGTGGGATGTGGTGACTGGATGGAGCCCCAGGGAGGCGATTTGTTTGTTTCACGTGTGGAAAAGGGACGATGACATGACTGATGACCGAGGGGGGTTTTCTGTTGTTGCTGCTGAGCTGTTACTGCCGAATGAGCGAGACTGTCCTGATCAGTGCCATCCCTTGTTTGTTCTTTCTTCACTTCACACTGGTGTGTGGGGGGATGGGAAGGAGGCTATCGGGCAACATATCATAGATTTGCTGCTCTGACCACTAAACCCTGGGAGGATACTCTGTATTTTGCTGTTTGTATCTGTTTGTGTCTGTTTACTCTGATCAAGTAAACTTTCTCTCATGACTGTGGGTATAAGAACACCATTCCAGGCCTATGTCCTGCCCTCCACTTACTATGTTGTCTTTTACCACAATTACAAGTAAGAAACACTTTAATAAACTTGTGCTTTTCTATGTATCCAGTTATCTTTATTAAAATGCCTATTAGATTTATGTCCAGCAAACAATATTTTTAAAAATGGTATCAACTTAATTTTACTAAGTTATTAAGTTATAAGGGGACACAGGAAATAAAAGGATGAATTCCTGAAAGTCTCTCTTTCTGGGTCTCCCTCTTTTTCCCTGCAGGTTCTATGTGGCAGTCCAGGGAAAATCTGGAGGGAGTCAGAAAACACCCCAGCACAGAAGCTGAGGTAGACTTTAATAATAGGTACAACTGTTACTAAAACTACCTCTGTACTCTCCTCCTCTAATATTTTACTCATTTCCTCTTCATCTGGGCTCCGACAGCCACAGGATCCACTTTGCTGGGCCTCCTCCCTTCCCAATTCTCTTTCTTTTACCTGACTCCTGTGCTCCTACCTCAGATTTTTACTTTCTTTCTGTGATGGGAAATTTTGTGTCAACCTGACTGGCCAGAGGGTGCCCAGGTTATGCGTTATTTCTGGATGTGTCTGTGAGGATGTTTCTGGATGGGCTTAGCATTTGAATCAGCAGACTCAGCAGACTGCCTTCCCCAATGTGGGGGGAAGTCTGTAGAGGGCCTGGACAGAACAAAAGGTGCAGGAAGGAATAATCTGCCCCCTTGTCCCCCTGCCTCACTGGTGAGCTAGGATATCTCATTTCATCTTCTCCTCGTGAATTTAGCTGCCTTGAACCATCAGCTGCCTTGGTTGTCAGGCCTTTGGACCCGGACTGAGTTACACCATGGCTTTCCTGGGTCTCCAGCCGGCAGATGGCAGACACTCAGCCTCCGTAAATAGATCTGCAGGTAATTAGCCATTCTATTTGTTCTGACCTTTGGCTAACATTTCTTTTTCATAAAAAATTTTACTCCCTATTTTGGGAAGGAATAAATTGAGAAGGTAGTATTCCTATCTCTAGGCGAAGTGACTTGTAAGAAAATATCTGAAGAGGGAAAGCCATGATGTGGACCAAGTCAAGACTTAGGCTTTGAAGGGGAGAAGAGAGTTCCATGTGTGCTATGGGGCCGGACGGACCCCTTACCTACAGAAGGAGTATGGAAGTAACATGCAGCCTGCTTGTCTCAGGTGGTGGCCTGTTTTAAGCAGTCTAGTGGCCGGGAGAGCCTTCTCTGGGCTGGACTCTGTGTTTTAGTAATTACTTGGGTGGTAGCTGTGGAGACCAAGTTGAAGGTGATGAGACTGACGACACAGAGGTCCTTTGAGGGGCTACTGCCAAACTCTGGGAGAGGGAAGATGGATAAAAGCCCTGAAGTAGGCCATGGTCACAGAGAGAAGGGGCAGATCCAGAGAAACTTCTGAGGACTTTCTGCCAGAACCTGGTGATTTACAGGATGTGTGGGGGCAGGAGAAAGAGGGAAAGGAAGGCATTGGGGTACAGTAGGAAAAGTATAGGCTCAGGAAGCCTGACAGCTGGAGTTTGGATCCCAGGCCACTTGCTTTGTGAAAGGTGACCTCCCTGGGCTTCAGATAGTATCTGCCTTTAAGGAATGTGGCAGGGACTAAAGATAATATTTGTAGAGTGCTTGACATAAAGCAGGAATTCAATACAAATTTACAGAAATCTTATTTAAGGTTTTTATAGTGGGAAGTAGTGACTCTAAGAGAAGCTGGCTTAGGGAATGGAAAATGATCACTTTGGTTTCAGACATGCTGGGTTTGAGGTGCTTGTGAGTTTCAGGCGCACATGTCTGGTGGTTGGTGAAGAACACAGACTTGGAAGCTTAGGAGAGATGCAGGGGCCAGAGATGGATCCGAGTGACTGGATGATAGCTGGTAGCTAAAGAGTGCGAGTTGATCTCCGAGAGGAAAGAAAGGTAGACAAATTTCTAAAATGATCAATTCCTAAAGTGAGAAAAGGTTGGATAAGGGCAAAAACAAAATAGCGATGTTCAGAGTATAAGTCTTCCCTCTGTATAGCTGCTGAAAAATATTTAGGGGAATCCCTAATCCCAAGTATCTTTAAGAGCAGGTGTGACTCAGCTGGAACAAACTGTAGACACATAGAAGACTCTAGACCAGAGCACTTGGCAGATGTGCAGAAGTGGGTACCAACTAGCTCATGTCTGTTCTGGCCTTGATATGGGATGTAGGGGAAGGTGAGGGAAGTAAACAAAAAGCCAAAATAGCTTTACTGCAAGTTTTAGAAATCAGATACTCCCTTGGGCTGATAAGTCTTCTATGTAAAGGTCCCTGGACAGAGGCTGAGGGTATATCAGAAAATGATCACATGCTCTTCAAGCGTTAGTTCTCAGGGTTATTCCCTCTGTCTGATCTGCACCAAGTGGACTGATTACATTGCTTGAGTCTTGGCTCATCAAGGCATTTAGCAAAGTGTCATGATAACCTTGTAAGCAAGATAAGAAACACCTTAAACAGTATGGCTTAAAAAACATTTTCAGGTGCATTTTCTTATTTAAGAAATGTGGGTCAGATGACTGTGCATTTTGAGGTGTTAGTGGCTGACTGAACCCACGCATTCAGGAGGTATCTAGTGACTCACCATGGCCTGCAGACCTTGGACTTGTCCTGTTCGACATATTTATTAATGACTCGGACGAACACGTAGAATGCATGCTTACCACATCTATAGATGACATAAAGCTACCAACGATACTTAATATGTTGGATGACAGCATCACAAATTTTTTTTTAAGTGATTTCAACAAGCTGGACCAGGCCAATAGCAACAAGATTTAATTTATTGGGGATAAATGCAAAGTCCTGTCACTGGGTTCAAAAAGTCAACTGTATAGCGAGTCATATGATAAAGACCTGGGGGATGTGGTTGACCACAAGTTCAATAATAACAAACAGTCTAAACTTGTTAATAAAAAGCTAACTCAATCTTCCACTTTATTAATGGAAGCACAGGGAGGTAATAGCTGGTTAGACCACATTTGGAATAGTATGTATAATTCTGGCTGCCAGATTTTTAAAAGGGAACATAACACACTAGTGTATTCAGACAAGGGTAACTGTGGTGATGGGTCTGGAAATCACATTTACTGAAGGAATGATTCAAGGAACCAGCAATGTTTGGCCTGGATAAGGGAACACTTAGAGAAGATGTTGAGGCGGCCTTCAAATAATTGTAGTGTTGCTATATTAGAGGGGAAGTAAACAATCTGTGATGCCCCAGAGGGTAAAACAAGGATGAAGGAGTGGATGCCACGGAGGGAGGATTTTCAGCTCGACACGGGCAGAAACTTTCCTATAGTCACTGCTGGAATGAAACCGAGCCAGAAGACTGAAGGGAGATGGCATGGGAGGGACTCTTGCCCTGGGTAGAGGGGAAAGTAGAAAACCTCTTCTAACACGTGCTTTCATGAACCTTCAGGTAGCAATATCTGTAGCCAGGGCTGGACTCCAAAGGACAGACTGTGACCTCCACTTGGTGCAGGAAAAACAAGACTGGGTCACATGTAGGCAGATCCCGGTTCCAGCCTGATCCTGCTTAGTTATAAACCACCTAGCTGATTACTCTTTAAGTCTCAATCCTCTCATCAGGAAAAGAAACACACAAATTATTGCCCTAATGATCCTAGAATTTTTGCCGTGATCAAAGGCTCTGTCTTGGGACTTATACCACTTGACTGGATTTATTTACTTCTGCTCAGGTCCTTGGAGCAGGAGTAAGGCCTTGTCCAGGGCAAAGGGTTTGGCCCTGGATAGTTTCTCCATTAAACTTGCCAAATAAATGAACGGAAGAATAGAGACTGTGATGTGCGAGTACTTTGTAAATGGCAGAGAGCTACAGAAACATGAAGGACTGTTACTCCGCCTCTTCTACACACATGGAAAAGAAAACCCTGGCGATGCTGACTCCACCGAACACTTCTGCTAAGCGTCAAAGATCGTGAGAATTTACTGGATCTTTTTAGAAGAAAACTCACCTGCAAACCTTCTGGGGTTTTTACGGCTCATTTTTCTTTGCTGTTTCAATGGCTCAGAAATTGCTTTTCATAAACAAGTCAAAGACTTTCCATGGCTCTTAAGATAAAAACCTAAATCCTTGGTTGCAGATACTGAATCTGGCCGGTTTGGCCTTGAACTGCCTCACTGGTCCCTGTCCTGGCCCCTTTTCCTTCATCTGGCACTCTGGCCACACTGGCATTTAGATCCCTGAAGGGACCAGGCTCCGTGTCTGAGCACAGAAGCTTCAAACATGTAGCTTTCTCCGCCCAGAAAAAATGTCCCACTTTCTTGTCTACTTCATGCCTGTTCAATCTGAAGTACGAGATCCTTTACTGGAGAGGTTCTTCTTAACCTCGCAAGCTCGTCTGCTGGACATCCTAGCAGGACCACTGACCTTCCCTTCACAGTTGCCCCCAGAGTTCCCAACAAGACAGCCTTGGGAGCACTTGCTTATTATTTGTCTCCCCAACGTGTCTTCCTGATGGGATCAAAACTGTGACTTAAAATGGTCCACATAAGCTCATTTTTTTATGTCTTTACTTATTTATTCAGAATCTAGAGATGTTTCCCCCAGAGTCAGGCTCACACCTGCTAAAAAGTTAAGGCTAAGAGCACCCACTGCTGCTTCGGGACCTCTGGTGAGTAACCAGGGAATGTCTTCTAGCCACATGTCAGCTAGTAACACAGCCCAGGAAAATCCACACCAAGAATGGTCAGAATTTTACGGCCTACACACCATCAGATTTCCCAGGAACTCCTGATCCAAAGAACACCTCTTTGTGTGATTATAAACTTATTATAAACTTACTTTCTGCCTGCCCCTGTCATATTCCATCTCAAAAGTATAGGACATGACACTGTCTTGTTTCCAGAGCTGAGGCAAGGGGTGATCACTGGCAAAAGCTAAAGGAGTTGTCTTCCTTGAGGCAGATTGGTGATTTTACGGTGTTTTTACGGTCTTTTTATCCTGCCTTTTTTTTTTTTTTTAAAGATTTTCTTTATTTATTTGTCAGAGAGATAGAGAGAGTACAGGCAGGCAGAGTGGCAGGCAGAGGCAGAGGGAGAAGCAGGCTCCCTGCGGAGCAAGGAGCCTGATGTGGGACTCGATCCCAGGATGCTGGGATCATGACCTGAGCCGAAGGCAGCAACTTAACCAAATGAGCCTCCCAGGAGCCCCTATCTTGCTTTTTTTTTTTTTTTTTTAAGATTTTATTTATTTATTTGACAGAGATCACAAGTAGGCAGAGAGGCAGGCAGAGAGAGAGGAGGAAGCAGGCTCCCCGCTGAGCAGAGAGCCCGATGTGGGGCTCGATCCCAGGACCCCGGCATCATGACCTGAGTCGAAGACAGAGGCTTTAACCCACTGAGCCACCCAGGCGCCCCTCTATCTTGCTTTTTAAGGTAAGCTTTGAAATTTGCATCATGGGCCTCAGACCCAAGGCTGAGGAAAGGCTCCTGGAAAATGAACTCACTTCTACAGAAGGGCTGCTTCCTTTCATCAGAGGACACAGCTCCCTTCACTCCCTAGTGATTTATATGTGCTGGTGTATTCCTGAGATGTCGGTGAGGCTCTGAAACACATCTTCCTGCGGAGTAGGAAGCGAACCGCGGTCTGCTGGACATATGGCACACAGCTCCTCAAAGATTAATGGGAACATGAGCCTTTGCTGGGTCCTCAGACCAGGGATGATAAGGGTGTTGGAAAGAGTACCTCCTCCTAGCTTTGAAGTATCTGTGACTACAAAGGTTTGAGGAAATTTAGAGTGAATGGGAATCCCTGAAATAAGGTTTGGCAGGCAGAAGGCCTGTTGTCAAGAATTCCCTAGACATAGAGAAGCAAGCAAGGTTTGAAAAATTCTTCAAACCAACGCAGAGGAGTTCAGGAACCCTTGGGAAGCTTGCAATCTTTATTTTGTATGTTAATGAGACCAGGAGCATCTCCGGGGCTGCGCAGATCTAGCAGATTCTCAGTGTGCAGCCCATGAGTGCCGCGGACAGAAACCACACCCCTCTAGGGTGGGGACCACTACAAACGCAGGTCTCCAAGGTGAATGTGGCAGGGGCGGGGGGGGGGGGGGGGGAGGGGGGGGCAGCGAGGCTCAGCTAGTCCTGCACCAGTCCCTGGCTGCATCCTTGGCCTGGTTCTGCTGCTAACTCACTCCCCCCAGGCCCCCAGCCCTTTCCCTCTCCCTCTCAGCAGGTGATTTACTCCGTACCTCACAAACTTCAGTCCTCAGTCCATCAGTTCCCTCAATGTCCCGGTCCCTCCCTCAAAACAGCTCTCCCTAACCTCTGCCCACCTCTTTTCTGCAGGCAGAGAAGAGGACGAGATCCTCCTGTTCCAGCACAACCTCATTCATGGGGCCCTGGACTTGTCTCCCGGGCACTCCTCACTGTCCTCTCCACTTCTCCTTGACTGCCTCCACCCCTGCAGCGCAGAGACCAGCTTCCCCATCTCTGACCTCCTTTGCTGCACAGCCCCACTCCTGGAAAAAACAATTCTCACATGTTCTTCCACTCCCTCCCTTCCGCTCACTCTGAACTTGTCATTTCCAATTGCTACCTTGCTTCCCTCCTTCCACCACCTTCCAGCCTGTCAACTTTGTCCCTCAGGGGCTCTCTGTCTCCCCTGCCCGGTGGTCCTCTTGCCACTCTGTCTCTTCCTCTCCGTCTCTTTTGCTGCTCTGCACTGACACACTGGCCTTTCCCCAGGCTAGACCCGGGGCTCTCATGCCCTCCTTCACACCATCTCTCTCGCCTAGTCTCACCTTCTCATTCATTCATTCATTCATTCGGTCCTTCATTTACTGATTTGATATTTACTCTTACTGTGCCGACAGGCACTCTCCCACAGGCCGAGGATGAATTAGGCAGGTATCGGACCGCCAGGAAATCTAACTTGGTAGGAAATCACTTAAAGAAATATCTACAGAGGCGCCTGGGTGGCTCAGTCAGTTGCAGTCCTGGGATTGAGCCCCTCATCAGCGGGGGCTCAGCGGGGAGTCTGTTTCTCCCTCTGCTCCTCTTACCCCCTCACCCCTGGCTCAGGCTTGCTCTTGCTCTCTCTCTCAAATACATAAAATCTTTAAAAAAAATGCAATTCAATGTTACAAGTGTTATATGAACAAATGGGGGGCCTATAGTGGGGAGGAGACTTTACAGTTGGGGGAAGAGAGAGAGTCTGTCAGGAAATGAGAAAGAATGTGCCAGCTGGGGAATCCCAGTGTTCAGGAATCCCAGGTGGGGAAGTAGGATTCATAGCATAGTGGTATGGAGCAGTGCTTTGGAGTCAGGCAGGTCTGGATCAAATCCCAGTCCCTTCTCTAGTAATGCCAGGGTATTAGGCTGTGTTACTTCTGGAGGTCTCAGTTTTCACTCGTGTAACATGGAGACCATTGGCCTGTCTCTTACAGCTACATAGGGATAGAGAGGAATGAATGGCAAGAGCTCAGCATGATGCCTGGCGTGCAGTAAACGATTATTAAATGATAATCATTATTACAGTAAATATATTTGTAACTTTAATAGGTGTCTTGTAACCATTACCATGAATGGGACCTACAAATGAATGAATAGGTGTAGAAGACCTTTAACAAAGTACGGCAGAGATCGCTCAGCCCTAAAATGGAAGAAAGCAGCATCACACGCCATGACACGGACCAACACCAAAGACACTAACTACGCTGAGTGAAATGAGCCGGCACGGCAGGACGCATGTGGTGTGGTTCCACTCACAGGTGGTGCCTTGAACCTGACAAGCTCAGAGCGCCAAGGATAGCTGTGGTCCCCGGGGGCTGAGCGGAGGGAGGATGGACTAGAGGATAGACCAGAGAGTAGTGATTGCTATATAATAGTGAGTTTTTTGTTATACACCGAAAGATGGCAAATTTTAAGTATAGGAGACATGAAATACTAGGTTCATACGCCATTTTCAACAAAAATAAACCACCACCAACACGGAGAGCAAGACAGACAAATTGGGACATTTATCTGTTCCAGGTTTTTAAACTGTACTTATATTTGCAGACTGTTATGTACTTTTAGCAAAAATATGTCTATTTTTAAATTAAGTTTTTAAATTTTCTAAAGAGGGGATGAATCTAGGGCTACCATTATGATTTTCCTAAAATCTGGACAGTAGGACTACCCTCTACGTAGAGAAGTCTAATAATGTTATTTCATTCTTGACCTTGGATTAGACCCAACAGGGGCTTGCCTTTACGAAGTGCTCCTTGCTGGTTAGCAGTTGTAAGTACATTTGGGAAACACAGATTGTATCTGAGAATTTATAACCTAATGAGAATGGAAAAATGGATACACATGCGTCCTCACACAGGGACAAGAAGTGCAGCATTTGGAAAAGTCTGTTTAAAAACAGACAAGCATGGGGGCACCTGGGTGGCTCAGTTGGTTAAGCGGCTGCCTTCGGCTCAGGTCATGATTCCAGGGTCCTGGGATCCAGCCCCGCATTGGGCTCTCTGCTCAGCGGGGAACCTCCTTTTCTCTCTCCCTCTGCCTGCCACTCTGCTTACTTGGGCTCTCTCTCTATCTCTCTGTCAAATAAATAAATAAAATCTTTTAAAAAAAATGAACAAACAAAAAAACCAAAAAGAAAACAAACCCCAAAAACCAAAACCAAAAAACCAGACAAGCATGGAAGCCTTAGAAAAGGGAATCTGTGTTTGGGCCATGGCAGGAAGATGCGTAGCTCACTGACCTGTGTCCCCTGGTTGTTGATGTCGATGGCATCACTCCACTCACTTGTTATGTCCTCTAGAGATTCCACTCTCAGGAAGAGGCTGGGAAGTAAGTCTTTGGTCTTGCAGTCTGGATAACTGGAAATCTGATGATACAGTTCATGATGAATTGAGCACTCAGAAGGAATTCTTCTGCAATAAACCTCAAACTTTGGAATATCTGAAATTTAAAAAAAAAAGGCATATGAAGACTTAGGCCTTGAAGACAAAGACAAAGAGATATTAAACATAATGCAGCAGGAGAAACTTCTGGAAGAGGGACGAATGATACATTTATTTAAACATTCTTCACAGGATCACAGGTAGCTACTGAATTAAAAACCTCCGGAAAAAATAAATAAATAAAAACCTCCAGAAAGAATACAGGTTTAATATTAGTTAAATTCAATGCGACAAAATATACCTTTGATATTTTCCTTTATAAGGATTGTTACTGGACATCTGTTGTGGAAAATTATTCGAGGACTAGGGTCTTCAGAGAGGGTTAAGTAAGTCACTCCACAGTGTTCTTGATATGTCAGCACTACTGCCCTAGAATGAAATCAAATCAAATGACAGAAGTGGTTTAGAAAAAGATGAATGCTTACTCTCCTGGTACGTGTTTATTCAGATTTGTAACATTCACCACTCCACAACATCTTCTCTTTTACCCACCAGAGGAAATGTTTCCAGAGGAAGGAGCCCATCCTCTCATCCATTAACCATCATACGCTAGTTATAGCTTTACCGATTTTTTTTTCACGGCAATGTTAGCACATGATTATCATAAAATATTCAAAGACGTAAAAAAATATTTAAAAGGGAAAAAACATAACTTCTACCACTTAGAATTAGAGCTAATCTTGCACTAATAACCCTGCTTTCTGCTCTGCTTTCCTCTGGGCAAATGTGCCTTAAACTCTTCACATAGAGTCCCTTCCTCCTCAACAGTGCCTGGTAAGTCTTGGCAAGAGAGGAGCTGATGTGCTTTTAGAAGGAGTGCCAGAGAATCTGGGTCCTTGCTCTTTTTATATTCTAAAAGTAGGTAGGCTCATGATCCCTGCTGTCAATTTGCACAACATTGTCGAACTTTACATGATTTCCACTTTGACTACCAAGAGCAAAACTGTCTTAATTGGCTTTGGAAAAACGGCTGTGTGGGCATAGGCTGCGCTCAGCAATGGAGACACTGAAATTTTCCAGTTTACACCACAGACGACCAAACAACATTTCATATCAAAACAGGAAAAAAAAAATCTTCTCTGCAGTTTAAATTGCATGGACTGATCAAATTAACCAAAGGAATTAGATATTTGCCAAAGGTGGCCCTTAGTTTATACGGATGGAGAGGGGTGGACAGTGCACTGAAGAATTTCTCATTTGCCATTTTTCCTGTTCACTGGTGTGAGTCCTCCCCAAAGACCGTATTTGTCTGAAATGCCGAAGTGAACCGTCCATTAGCATTTGGGGAAATCATATTAATAACACCATCAGGGGCACCTGGGTGGCTCAGTGTGTTAAAGCCTCTGCCTTCAGCTCGGGTCATGATCCCAGGGTCCTCGGATTGAGCCCTGCATCGGGCTCTCTGCTCAGCAGGGAGCCTGCTTACCTCCCTCTCTCTCTCTGCCTGACTCTCTGCCTACTTGTGATCTCTGTCTATCAAATAAATAAATAAAATCTTTAAAAAAAAATAACACCATCAAATGTGCAGGGTCAGAGTGAGGGGAGGACAGAGACAGGAGGAGATGGGGCTGTAGAAAGTGAATTCACTTGCAGAGTACAGGCCTTGGATGCATACCAAAGTTCTTTTCCCAGCCTAATTTTGAAAGAGCTGGGGCAAGCCAACCTCAGAGAATTTCTTCTTGCTAGCCAAGAAAGCTGGGGGCCAGGACTAACATATGGTATTTTCAATCGAATATCTAGTTTGGTATTCATAGATAAGATTAAATTATATTAATAAAATCATGTCTTACAATTCCTAGAATTTTAAACATCAATCCCAAATGCAATTTTATTTAAGATTTTGCCTTTCTGTTTTAAAAATAAATTTTGTTTTCTCGACATAAGTTCATATCGCTTTCAAAAATGCTTCCTTAAACTCACCACACTTAACTTCTCCAGCCGGAATATAAATATAACCACTCCTCTCCAGGATCAGGGGATGAAAAGTGTTTATAAAATCAGGGATATTCCTGAATGCTGTGAAAGACGAAGGAATGTGTGTAGGGAGCAGGGACTCACTATTATGGATGACATGAATTAGGAAGTTATCTTTTAAACTATGACTACTAGAAATCTCTGTAGACATCAAAAAGTTGGGGGAACTAAAGTCTCAAAGTCTGCAAATTCTCAATCATGGGAAGAAGGCACCTCTGGTAAGATCACAGTATATGTTCTTTTGTCCTTTTTACATATACTATAAATAAGTTATTCCTGACAGCTACAGAAGGAACGTACTGCATGCAAGACAACCACAGACTAAAAGTCCAGTATGCACAAACCATTACATGTCTCCGGCTAGATTCTGTGGTTGTTATTTGCATAATTGGTAATCGGTAATTGGAGCAACTTGCGTGCAGGAACAACCACAGAACAGAGTCTTCTGTGACTTGTGTTTATCTAAGTTATCTCTCTTAATGGCTTTTAAAGAAAAATTCCATTTTGAAGTCGATGTAAAATATGGCAAAGGAGAAATGTTTTCCAACTTGCCTCCCTCATATTTTAACCCTTGACAGAGGCTAAGAAGTGCTCATGGAAGGCGATCTTTTCCTCGTGATGTGTTGCCACCAATCTATAGGACAAACACTATCATTTCCCCCCCCCAGGATAAGCTGCATCAGCAGTAGGGGAAAAATCTCATGGTAGGACACCGGGCCAACCCACATGTGATCACAGCATTTGCCCAGTTGTGTACAATGTCTAGAAGTCATGAAAAATAAAAGTAAAACCTAGTTTTACATCCGGGGAGCTCTGTAGCCGTTCCTCTGTCCCTCCCAGCACCTGGACAAAGAGCCGCATCGACAAGCAAAGAAGGGCATTCACACAGATGTACCTGGTGCAGAAGCCATTGTCCCCACGGTTTCCGAAGGGCACTGCTACGCTCTGTCTGGGAAACTCTTGTCTAACTATGGCCGGCAGGCTCCAGCATGGGGAGCTGGAGGCACCTGCCGCAGGAGAAAAGGCCAACAAGATCTGTTTCTGAAGCAAGGATGTGTCCAGTGGGGACTGGCTGACATCAGGCATTAAGTCCCAGCAAGGAAGGGAGCTGGATGTCACAGCAGACTGCTCTCCGCCTGGGCAAATGCTGAAAGTAGCACTGTCTGGAACATGAAAATACTGAAAAAAAGAAAAAGACAATGCTGAGATAGCATAGCGGCTACAGCAACGGAGAGAATTTAAGCTTTTGAAGGCACAGCTTCTAAGAAACCATAACCGTGGATTCTCAGGAGGTAGCCAAGTAGGGCACTCGGGCATGTTAGAATCCCAGGCCCACGAGAAAGCCCTAATGAGACCATTACAAGCAGTGGGAACAGGGTCTGCTTTTCTAGACATAATGAAACATGATAAGACCGGGGCGATTTAGAAGGTGATGCAAAGTTCTCAATGTCCCCCAGGTACTGCAAAAATCCAGATGTCGTAAGGGGAGACATGCCATGTGCTAGAGAGGGAGTCCTCTTGGATAGGGATGGCCAAACAGAAAGGGTGAGCCCTGAGAGGCCTTGGGCAGAAAAGAGCTGATGAGCTGAGAGCTCAGAAAGTAATTTTTGTGTAAGGCTTATCCTGAGGGAGGAGGAAACTCTGACCCCAACCCTCAGTTGAAATTCCACAGAGTTTCTGGCACAGTAGAGAGTCTTGGGGTTTCAGACTTAAAAAGGACCTTTAGAGATACTTTATTTAAAACTCCCTCTTTCACATCTGAGGAAGCTGCTTTCCAGAGAACTGATAACTTGTCCAACATCACAGAGATGGTGAGTGGCAAAGCCCAGCCAGAGCCCGGCTTCCTGCTTCCTATCCCACTATCCCACATGGTGTTCCTGAGAGGCCAGGGATTACCATGTCTTTAAAGAAGTTCCCACACCTGCCTGAAGCAGGGTAGGGTTGACAGAGGGGACACTCCCCAGCTGCCCAGAAGAACCTGGGCCTTCCCTTTGTCTTCAGGAAGCTGAGGTAAGTTCATTGTGATGCTCGTGGTGTGGCTGCTGCTGGGTACCACCTTTCCTGAGTGCCTTGCCTGTTTACTCACATTATCTCATTTAATTGCCAGCAAACCCCTGCAAGGAATGTGAAATTATGCCTATTTTCAGATGAAGAAGTGTCAGCATGGAAATCCCTGACCCAATGTCTCAGAAAGCCCTAGGGTGGGAAGAAGCAGGAGAATTATCTGCACATATGCTGATTCTCTTGCCAAATCCTCACCTAAAATGTGAACATTGTTGACCTGTACTTCCCAGCTGGGGACTTCTGGTCACCCAGTTATTCTATCAGTACTTCGATGAACCAAGATGAAATTCTACAATTCTGACATTTTTGGCAATACCATAATGCACTGTGAGCTTAGAAGAATAAGACTTTCATCCCTTTTTATTGTTCTAATGTAATTTTTAGGAGCTGAAAGGGATAAAAATAAACGCAGACAGAGGTAAAGAAAGAAATATGTTCCTATGTGATCGTTTCAATAGCATAAAACAATAGCAGACCACTTAGCATATTACGTGTTTAAGTCCTTTTAAAAGATCTCCTTACTCTCCCAAAACATAAGTGTTCATTTTAATTGTATAAAGAAGTGAATCAAAAAAACCCTCTTGGATTCATTTCCTGCATATTCTGCCAGCGAGATGTCCACATAAATGAGCAGGGACATTTTCACAGTTACTCTCCTCGTGGGCAGAGAACTCTGGGCTCCTAGACCCTGGCTCTGCGGAGCCAAGCCTCTGACCACATGGCTCCTCTCGTCCCCGCAGCCTGGGAGGCAGATGGTCTTTTCCATGAGCCCCAGGAGCTGGTCCTCAGGCCCCATCCTTGCTGGGGGCGGGCTCTGAGTTTGTGAGCGTGCTGGAAGTGTGTGCTGCAGCCCCGAGCAGATGGGGTGCAGGCGGCACTGGTCCGGCTGCGTGTCAGGATCTGCTGCTTTCGTAGGATTTCTGCTCATTAATTACCTTGGAAGTGCTGACCAGGACACCTGTGCTTTAATTCAATAACAAATAAATTTCTTTTTACCTATATTCGGTCATAGTTTTTTCTTTTTTTCTAGGCTAAAAAATTCATCTTACTTATTGCTGATATATCAAAACTGAAGACGACAAATCGGTCATACTCTGAATGGCTTACCTCCTTTCCAGACTGGGGTTTGGAGACAGATAACTGCGGTTTGTAGAATATCTGATATGGCATATTATTGATTATTATGGTCTTGTCTTCAATCTGAATAATTTGTATACCCTGCTGTACCATGGAGGAGATGCAGAACTGACATAACTGTAAGACAATTGAGGAAAGAATAATTTTTATAAAATACAATAAGGCAAAAAAAATAAGGCATATCAAACTTTCTTATTTTTAAAAGGTCATTTTATCTATTGGTTTGCCCTGGACCGTACCAATTTTACCTTTTGCTCCAGAGTATTTATTGGTGTCCCCTCTCGTCTCAAAAATGTCCCCGCCCTTAAAGGGGGCCACTATTACAACAGGGGATCCCAGAGAACCAGTTCTTTCTGCTGCTACGGTACAATAACAGAGACTTGTTTTCAAGTTTTTTAACCAATTTCCTCACCAAATATTTATCTATAAACACTTTTACGTAACAGATGTCACTCATCTTTTCAACATAAAGAATTCAGTTAAGCATTCCTCTCCCCTTCTTCATGCTTATCATAGCAGCTCCCTCGCCAAAGACCTAGTGGGAACCACTGGGCGTTCTGAGGACTTGAACAGTGATGATGATTAAAAAAACCAATGCTTGGCCCTCATATGCTGCTTTCTTGTGAGCTGCGTGTTGTAAGTATTGATGTGTGTTAACTCACAGAATCCTTACAAAACCCACATGGGGTAGCTACTATGATCCCAATTTTATAGAAGATGGAAATGAGGCTCCAAGAGGTACAGTAACTTGCTCATGGTCATAAAGACAGAGACGGTCTAGCTGGGATTGGAAACCATGAAGTCTGACTCTGTGGTATTTTTCTTACCCCCCATGTACCCTGTCATTCCCTTACCGCAGTACTGACAGGTGGTCAGAGAAGATATCCGCTGCCTGACGATCCCCACTTAGTAAATGGTAATGTCAGGACAGCAGTTCTCAAAGAGTGGCCCGGGACCCTTGTGTGTGTGTTAGAGGGGGAATCTTTGAGATCCTTTTAGGGGGTCCACAGCTCAAAACTGTTTTCATAATAATACCTAGATGCTCTTGTCTTTTCCACTCTAATTCTCTAATGAGTGTATCGTGGAGTTTTCCAGGGGTTTTATGACCTATGATGTCATCACTGTCATGGCCAGCAGAATGTATGCTTGCGTATTCTTGCATTCTAAAGTTTTTGTATTCATTTCTAGTTTGATGGATACCAATGGCTAAAACCCACATAAATAAAAGGGTTTTGGAGGTCTGCAATGATGTTCGAGAGAGTAAAGGGGTCCCAGCCCTAAAAAGTTTGAGAATCACTAGGAAAGAATAAGGAGACATCAATATATATAATAATGTATTTTCCAGCAGTCCATTCATTCGTTCACAGTCATGTAGCACTTGGCTGTGGCCACTCTCTGAGGTGCTAGAGGTACTGGGTGTTGGATGGTGTATTGTGACATTTTTCCTAGGTTTTGATGGCCGATCTCAACTTACAAGTCTTCAGCTTTGGGTGATTCACGCTTACAGCTCTTTGCCATTTACACCCATGTTACAGTCTTCTGGCCGGCAGCACATAAACATGTGTTGCCCAGACAACTCTGAGGAAATGGATACCAGCCTTGAATACTGAAGAGAAACAACTTCTTTGTATCAGAGAAATTTATTTTTAAAAAGTCACCAAATGACACTAACTTTTTTTCAAGAAGCTCTTCAAAGACGCTCATCAAAATTGAACTTCTCCCCAGAGTAAGGTCATTCTGAATCGTGCTACTCTGATGAAGTAGCCCTTCGTCTGACTGGGGAGGGCTGAGATAACGAAGATGGTAGGAAGTGCAGCACGAGACCTCAGGAGACACTATGATATTGTGCTGCCGAACACACAGGTTAATGTCATTTGTGACGTATTACTCAAATTAATTGCTTTTCATAGGCTTTTCAAAAGATGGAGGCTGAAAATCACACATCATCAGTATTTAGCTCAATAACCGATGAAGTAGGTTTTCTTTATTCATATAGTCACGGGTACTAGTTCTTTGTTCAGGAACAGAACTCCCTCATAACCTTCGGTTCTACAGGAAGATCTGCGTAGCTGTTGCTCAGCGTGCCCTTTTTCCAGGAACATAACCTTTGCTATAGGAGGTTTGTCCTTTCCTCAGTGCTCAGAATGTTAGCAACTCTACTTCCTGCTCCAAGGAAAGGAGGCCAAGTACAATTTGTGGATATTTTGGAATAAGTTCATTTTTCCCCCACATACGATCTATCAAGTGACTGCTGAGTGTTCTGAAACAGAGCGGTTATTGGATAAATTACGTGACATGGCTTTTATCACTGGTAAAGGGAAAAAAAAACCCTGTGAAACAGAAAGGTCTAAGAAATCACGTATTTCACTGTTATAAATTGTGTAGAGCATGTTACGCCGAAAAGGGATTAAAAAAAAAAGGGTAGACTCATATTAAACTGGTTGAGGGGATGGCATGCTCTTCCCCCTGAGCCATGAAGACTTTGATCCTACCTTCTGATGTCCTGGGAAAGCACCAAGTCTTATTTCAGCATCAACAAACCCTTCTTCGTCCAATGACACAACTTCACCATTACCTCCGTCTTTCCACTTCGGAGATGTCAGGTTATGGACCAGTTTAATTGCTACTGACTTGTGCACAGTGTTTGTATTTGCCCAGTATATTCCAATTTGAAAAGCCTCCTGGAAAAATAATGCCTCAATTATAAAGTATTTTTCTTAACTTTGATAGTTTTACCTCAATTCACAGGAATTTTTTATATTATATAATAGGTCTACTTAGGCAACCAAATCCCTTTATGAGTTGTGTTTTTGTTTTTGGAATGGCAACATACATTTTATTTTAGTTCTCAATGTTTTCTTTGATTCACAATGGAATTTATATTCATGGAAGGGGAAAAAAAAACCTAACCCAAACTGTGGCTCCCCTATAAATAACATAGGCTTAAAAATGAAGGGCTTCATTTCATTTGACTAGAGAATAATACGCAACCTTAGGTACATGTAGGTCAGCATTCCAATTCCATAAGGTAACATCATCCGATTATTTTAAAGAAACAAAAACACACACAGGAAAAATGCAATTGAATAAAGATGTTCATGAGCTAGAACTCAAAAAAACGGCTCTCCAATTGTTTCCCACCAGGAAAACATCTTATTTAGGAGTTCTTTGCATTCTATTTTCCTACAGATTTATGTGCTTTCTTGAAATGGGTTAGCCTCATCAAGAAAGTTCTCTTGTGATGGAATACAGTCTTGCCGTGAAATTCTGTTTTATATTAGGGTCCCACCCCCAATGCCAGTAATGATTCCATATTATTATTATCAACAACCGGGTGGACATCCATGATTATGGACATCCAGGTCCTTATAAGGGAAAAGGGGCTCTGACAAAAATAGTTGCTCAGAAAGCCTTGCAGATCTCTGAGAATTTCTCTAAGAACCCCAAGGGTATTTAGGGAGTGGGTTAGTACAGAATATGGCTCTATATCCTTAATATACCCTGAGTAGGCCAATCATAATGCTTGTCAAATATCCTGTACAGAGTGAAAATGAAAATGAAAATGTAACTAGTACAAGTTATCAAATTTAATGATAACTCAAGCATGAATACTGCTGATGGGGGAAAAAAAAGACATCTGAAATGTCTTTGAATATCAAAGCACATTCCATACCTCTTACATATGCATCTAAGAGGACAGTTTTCTACAACTGAGTCTGTTAAGAATATAAATGTGACCTCAGAATAAAGGCTAGTTGTTGAAAGAAAAGAATTCATATTAACTAAAAAAAAGTTAAAGTACCTGAAAATTAGGAGGGATAATAATTTTGCCAGCAGGAACCTGTAGAACAATCTTCTCCCCTTCAAACAGCCAGAGGTCCCACTTGGATTGATTGATGAGCAGGGCCCAGGGTAGAAGCTCTATCAGCAAGGCTCTAACATATGGCTTCCAGACTGACAGCTTCACTCGCATTGGGCTATCCCACTGACTCAGCTGTTCACTCCTGTTCCAAATACCACATCCAAGAGACTCAATGAAATACAGTGACGTCAGTATTCATGAAATATATTTAAGGATTCCAGACACACAACGCTCTTGTATGACCCCTCTTCACAGCAGAACCATCCAATGCTGAATCTGCATTCTGGAGAAACTTCTCATGCAATTATGTTCTAGATTATGAGTAAAACACTCCACAAAACACATCTACCCAGACGATAGAAGGTTGGAATCTGATAGATGCGTGCAAATATTTCCTTTTTAAAAGACTTTTTGGGGTGCCTGGGTGGCTCAGTGAGTTAAGTGGCTGGCTCTTGATTTTGGCTCAGGTCATGATCTCAGGGTCCTAGGACAGAGCCCCATGTCAGGCTCCATGCTCAGTTGGTAGTCTACTTGAAAGTCTCTCTCCACCCCTCTTCCTCCACCTCTCCCCTCAGTTACCTACTTCCACTCTCTCTCTAAAATCAACCAATCAACGAATGAATCAATCAATCATTAAAAACCTTTTATGGTATCTAACATTTTGGTGAATGGTCATTTATTTATCAATATTGAGAAATGTTTGTAGAAAAAGGTTGCTGTGGACCGTTACCTGTCAGAATCCTTTTTATTATAGGGCCACATAGATTGAAGGGAACTTTCTGGCCCATAGAATTCATCAAGGATCTGATTAACTGTGCCTCCAGGGTGTATCTTAGTGGCTATTTGCTTGATGAGGGAGGTTGAGATGGGAACGGCACAGTGGGAAGGATCATCTTCTTCTCTAGGAAATGGAAAAGAATAAAACAGGAGTGAATATCAGATTTCTAAAGTGAATTTATTGAAAAAAAAATTGAACTATAGACGTATCATAGACCAATACCTTTTGTGACATTCAGTCAATTTTTTTGGTGATTTAGGGATTAGTGACACAGTTTTTGGATGATCTGGGCCCTGACCACTTTTCCCTGTCCCCCTCCCCCACATGCTTGGGTGAGAGCGCTATTCATTTCTTCTTCCACTAGAGAAATTATGTGTCAATTAAATCTTCCAATGCCTCTTGTTAGATATCTAAGTTTAATGAAAGAGGCTGAATTTTATCCAAAACCACTGGAGAAGATAAGGGAACACTAGGCAGGGCAATTTTAAAATAACATTCTCATAAGATAAGGGAATCATACAAAATATTCTATCTGCCTTCTTCCCCTCAATAGTACAGGTTGCTTTTCTACTGAATCTCTCTTAGGAAAACGTAAGGATTTTTCCAGTACCTTGCTTGAAATGTTAGGTGATGCACAAGGTCAGGTTCTATGTTTTGCAGTGGTTTTTCCTGTCCTTTTCCTGGAATAATTTGTGTTTCACTCAATCCCAGACTCCTTTTCTCCAAATGTATGATAATGGGGTCTGGAAGATGACTCCTCATGATAAAAAGAGGGCTGAACACAATCTATAAAAATAAAAGGACAGAACAACTTTCATATTTGCTTTGTTGCAGTATTCCAGCTGTTTGATGCTGAAACAAACTTGTAATAAATCTCTTCCCTGGGTCACTGTGACCTTAATTTATTTCAGAACAGGAAAGGTCAGAGTCATATACCATATTTTAGGACTGGAAAGCACTCACCAGTCGTTGTTGCACTTGAGAATTGGGTTCTAATGTCAAAACTGTGCACCAGACATAAAAAATGGAACTGTTTGAAGATGGCACCTGCACAGGAGGTAGAAAAGGGTTCTGTTAAATACCGAACAGTTTACTAATTAATCAAAATGAGGCACAGATCGAATGTCAGTTTGGAGGATTAAAAAGTTTAAAGTTATAGAAAAAAGCCATTAAAAACAGAGAATAAGCAAAACCAGACTTCATTATGGCATAAAGTGAATGTGCAGTGAGTCAATGAGGCCAACGCTTTCTTAAAGACAAAGGCTTTTTTAAGAGGAGAGGCTGATACAAGGCTGGGTGGGAGAATGGAGGGGAGGATTTGTCCTTTGTGGCAAGGAAAGTGCCAATGGTGGAGCATGACGAGGAGATAAAAAAGGAGCAGACCTTTGTGAAGATTCTCAAGACGGGGCGGGGGGTGGGGGGACACACGGACGGCATTCCTTCCCCACTTCTCCCCTGCATCCCCAGCCCTGGTGCATTAGGATCTTTCTCAATATATAACTTGTCTCCACCTGAAAAGGGCAGTCTCTTGGCTCTCAAGGCAACTGAACTGATACCACAGTTGTGCTGCTGTGGGGTGGGAGGAAGCAATATCCCAAGTCTTTTTATCTTACTTCAGATATCCCTCTTTTGGACTGGTCATTTTTTAAATAAAGCGCTGCACTGAATGAAGAGCAAAAGGAGAAACTTTTAATTTTAAAAACTGCTCTACTTGGGCGCCTGGGTGGCTCAGTTGGTTGAGTGGCTGCTTTCGGCTCAGGTCACGATCCCAGAGTCCCAGAATCGAGGCCTACATCCGGCTCCCAGCTCCACAGGGAGTCTGCTTCTCCCTCTGACCTTCTCCTCTCTCACGTGCTCTCTCACTGTCTCTCTCTCAAATAAATAAATGAAATCTTAAAAAAAAAACAAAACACAAAACTGCTCTATTCCAGATTGCCATATATCTCGTACCTGAATGACAATGCTATACTCAGGGGACTTAGATTCCAAGCACACGTCTCTTGACCAGTCTTCATCTCCTTTGGCCTTCACACACAACTCTGTCAGTTCACCGTTTTCCAGTATGTATGAAGGCAATTTCTGTTTGGCTCTGAGGCAGTCGAAATGTTCTCGAATGACAGCTTGTCCGTCTTGACCAATGTAATGCTGAACGACTTTCAGTTCTATGCTTTGAGACAAATAACTGCAGATGATCTGCCTTCCACAGATGATAATCTAAAACATAATAAACATACACATAAAGTTTCACCCGTTTGGATTTCCTGAACTGGTGACACGTTCACTGTTATTACCTGTGTTGGTTTTGAAGGAAAGAACGTGAAGTCATGAGCTTGTTTAGAGCATACAGGAAGACAGGCTTCGGAGGAGAAAGGGATTTTGCTTTGGTCATATTAGGTTTACCATACTCAAAGGACAGGCACAGGCGGGGCCGCAGCAGCCAGCTAGAAATGCTGGGTGTGTGCCTGAGCCTGGGGTGGGGCTGGAGAGAGCCTATCGACCGATGGAATGAAAGCCTTGCAAATGCGCACAGGCGGAAAAGAACTGACCTGGAAAAGAGGTGCAGGCTTAAACCAGCAACTGACTAACAGCCTAGGGTCAGATTCACGGGCAAAGAGCCAGGGAAGGGGCCAGAGAAGAGGCAAAGGAGTGTGGCAGTAAACTAGGGGAAGCTGAAGCCCCAAGAAAAGACCCACCAGGAAGGGGTAGTCAGTGATGTCACGTGATGTGGCAGTCACCAAGGATGGGGACCGAGCACAAGGCTTCAGCTCTGGTGGCTGAGAGGCCAACTGGCGATTTATGTTTCCAAGGCTGGTTTCCAAGGGTTTCTTGCAGTCTTACACAATAAGAGATCACTTTATAAATTGATAATACAAACAACTCTTAAGTCAGATGCCTAATTATAGTATATTTTATTCAGGTTTTCCCACAGGGTAGAAGCATGTGGCTTTGTAAAACACACAGAATGATCCAAAGACTCATGGATCACCCAATTTTTCCTCCAGCTAAGAGTACAGTTCACAGTAGGCATTAAGAAATGTTTCTTAAATTGGTTGAAATTGAAAAGATAATGCAAAACTTTATTCCTATGCAGTGAGTCCTACTGTAATACAAATATTCACCATGACTGGAAAATATAGGACTTTCACGTACTGGATTTTCTTATTTGTAATATTTTTTTCTAGATTATATGAATAGTAATCATTCATACGCACACCAATATATATGTGGTTTCCCAAGTATGTGATGGTTAATTTTATGCGTTGACTTGAATGGGCCACGACTGCAGAGATACTCGGCCAAGCATTTTTCTGGGTGTGTCTGTGAAGATGCTTTTGGATGAGGTTAACGTTAGAATTGGTAAACTGAGTAAAGCAGAGTGCCCTCCCTATTGTGGGTGGGCCTCACCCCATCAGCTGAAGACCTGACTAGAACAAAGAGCCTGTGTAAGAGGGACTCCTCCTGCCTGACTGAACTGAGACATCGGTCTTTCCTGGCCTTTGGGCCTGGGCTAAAAAATATCAGCTCTTCTTGGGTCTTTAGCCTGCTGGCTTTCAGGCGGGAACTACACGTCAGCTCTGCTGGGTTTCGGCCTCTGCAGCCATGTGAGCCAATTGAAAAGAAATCTCTCCCTCTCTTTCTCTGCATACACACGTATGAACATACACACGAATCTGTATGAATATACACACACATCCTATTACAAGGCATTTTTACACATTAACTCTCTAATTCTCACAGTAACCATATAAAATAGGTGTTACTAGGACTTGTCATCTTAACAAGGAGAAAACAGAGGCATGGTGATATCGGATGACTTGCACGGTATTACCCAGACTCTCTGGCCCAGAGTCTAATAGTCACTCTGAAGGTCTGTCTTCCATAAAATTAACACCTATGAATTAAGAAAGCCTAGAAACTATAAAAAAGAGAATGAAGACTGCCCATCATAATGTAAATGTGACAGATGTCACTGGTTCCATTCCAAAGAGGTGGTCCCTTCTTCTCCCTAGTTATTAATAACCCTGATTCGGATTAGGTCTCAAAAAGGATCAAAGTACTCAGGGAAGGTGGACACCTCCATGGCCTCCATAGTCTGTGTCACAGCTGGCACAAACTGATCCTTGTAATTCCATTCTTCTTTTGCCAGTGATTACTTTAGGGGTGAACACGGGGCACTGGTTGGCTAATAATATGAGAAGGAAATACTGCTAAAAGGCTCTGGGAAAGATTTTACTCCTTGATAAGGGAGAGAATTTGAGAAGAGAAAGCCCGCTTCTTGTCTGCCACGGAAGTTGTGAGAGGATATATATATGTACACATACAGCTTCTGTAGCCATCTTGAGACAAAAAAGGCAAATCCAAGAGGATAGCAGAGAAGCAGATACAGCCCTGAGTGGCTTAATTAACCAACACCTAACCTGCCTTCTTCTTATTATATGAGATAATAAATATAAAATAGGAACAATAATAGTATCTGCCTCACTAGCTTACTATGAAGATCAAAAAGCCTACTTTGTTACTTCAAACTGAAAACACCCTAATGGATACATTTTCATATGTGATTGAGTATTTTGTAAATACCACTGTAAGTAAACTATTATTTATACAAATACATATGATTATTTATGAATGAACAATTATTTAGTTCATTATAAAGAAACCTGCTACATTGATAGATCAAAAATTAAATGTCATTGTTGTTTCATTAGTTGAACAGTAAAGTTTAGCATTTTCTTAAACATTTATTTTCCAACTATCTATTCCTTTGACTTTTCTTTAGAAGAAGTACATCTGTAAAAACCAAGCCGTGCTTAACTGTATATTACTTGTAGGCACTCTGGCCATTATAATCTTTTAAAACAATGTTTTCTCAATAACAAACACAGAAGTCAACTGAACCATGAGTCCTGAGTTAGCAAGCAAGCTTTTCTTCAGCATATGCTAGAGGTTACTAGACACTCATGGTTAAGTCTTATGAGGCCTTAGCATCGTCTAACTTTAAATAAACACGTGGAAGCTCTGAGGCAGTATTTAATTCTGTTCTTCCTCTTGATGTGCCCAGGCCTGGCAATGTATGCACACTGCTCTTGCTTTAGAACCTTTGGGCCCCATGAGATTTAGGAGAGAATTTTGCTGTCTCTCACAGAAACCACAGAATCTCTGCAACCATCTGGGACTCACTTTGTCTAAAGACAAAGATCCTCTTGGTGGGTTTTTATAGTTTCATTTTCAACTATAAAGCCTGTTAAATAGGCTTTCAAATATGATAAAAAGAAAACCCTTAAAAGTGGCCAGGGAGAGAGGGCTACTTAGATGAAGGAAAATCCAAAATGGCTCCTCCTCAGAATGGTGTTCTTCAGAGCTGCTCCCATGCAGGGTTCAGTGAGAGCCATGTCTGCTTTTCTTCAAAGTGGCAACACTTACAATGCCTTTATTTTGAAAATTATGGTTAGAATTTCAAGATTAATTTATCAGTTGAAGACAGCTACTTAATTTTTTTTAATGTAGGGTTTCTCTTTAATACACATTTCCAGGTTTCACACTAATTCTCCTCTTTCCCCAAAGCCACAGAGATGTGTATTGAAGATTTCCACATATGATTTTACTTAGCAGGTTTCAGAACTCTTATTAGATCAGTGCCAAGAAGAATAGTGATATTAAAGAATAACTCCAGAGCACCAGATGCACTGGAAAATGATATCTCAGCCCTGATTAAAAGTGTATGTATAAAGATACAATATATATACATATGTACATATGTACATTTACGTTTTTAGAATGGTGAAGCTTTTCTCAATGAGGGGATAGGATACGTGGAAGTCACTGTGTGTACATGGGTAGCTGTGTTATGTACAAAGTTCCTGAGAAATTTTGTATGTGGTCAATTATCATTCAATTGGAGAAATGGCAGGGGTATAAGAAAGGCAGGGTACAGACAACCAAACCTCATTGTTCAGGAGTGCATCAGTCAATTCTCCATTATCCGGGGGCGTGTTAATGCAGTTATGGTCCATCAGCGAGCTGCACACACTTACCTCCCAAAATCTTTGAAATTAGGCAGCTGTGGTTTATTGCAAATTTCCCGGCCCAGGTGGGGTAGAAGGAAAGAAGCCAAGATGTTAGAGAAGCAGAAATCCACGAAGCTCTTCTGAAACCTTGATTCCTATCTTCCTTCCCAACCTGGCTAATTGAGGAAATCCTGTGTCTCTGATATACTTTAACTGGAGCTAACCTGAATTTTAGTTAATCTACACTGACAATAAAAAATTAAACCCAACTGAAAGACTAGAAAGGGTTTTCACAACAATGCAGCAGTTGTTTTGAAGTTGGTGGTCTGCTGAACCTTTCAGCATTACCTGTGTTCAGTACCAGCCATTTTACATTTTGCTTCTTCCTCGGTTAAAATGAATTGCTGTTTCTGGGTTCCACTTCTCACTATTCTGCTGAGTGACTAAAATGGCCCTCATTTAGAGCCCAATCTCATTTGGCTATGACAATAAATGCTAAAACTCAAAGTGTAAATTGTGTGTATGTGTGTGTGTGTGTGTGTGTGCGTATGTCTTCCATGACAGAGGGATGGAAATGGACTTTGCCAGTAAGATGGCACTTCTTTCAGAAAAGTAAATAAGTAAATGCAATGGGAGGGTGGCTTATGCTTCCATTATGGATTCCTGAAAGGTCCTTTCTTGCCTGGCTACATTCTACATTTTTTTTAAAAAATAAGATAATTTATTATAAGAAGATAAAAGCGGAGAAAAGTGTGAGAGGGAGTCCCTACAGAAAATAATTACTAAACATCCAATGGTATGAATAACATTTGGAAATCTTGAAATGTGATTTGTCACCAGATGCCTTAAAATCTGTCAATTTGACATTAACAGAGAGGATGATTAAAAGGATTCCTTAAACTTCTAATGCATGGGAAATTTTTGTGAGTCTGATTTGAACCCCTCCTTATACTAAGATTTTTAAGAAATGCTAATAGTCTGAAAAACTCAGAGAGTCAGTATATTGGTTGGGACAAATATATATATTTAGTTATTTCAAGGATTAATGTTGCCCTAACAAGTATCTGGTGACACAAAACAATGAATTTTGGTTAAAGAATAAAGTATATCTTTTTAGTCTGGGAAGATGTATCAAGTACCACAAAAACATTCACATCCTTTGCTCAGGTAATTAAATTTTATAGCAAATTATTTTGAGGACAGATCCAGACATTCTGACATACATATGTATACACACAGATATTTATTTAAGGATTTATTATGGCAACCAATCGGAAATTATCTAAAGGTGCAGCAACAAGGGGATATCTAAATGGGTATCAACATACTATGTGGTAAATTATGGTAAAATGTGGTAAATTATGCAACCATTAAAAAGATAGTTCAGCTCTGTAGATAACATGAGAACATAAGCATCATATAATGTTAAGTGAAAAAACAGGTTGAAAAACTAATTATAACCAGATCTCAAGTTGGTTTAAAAAAATCTGCATAGAAAAAAAGTAGAAAAAGATACACTGAATTAATAACAGTATTTATCTTTGGGTGGCAGAAATATGGGTACTTTTCTTTTCTACTTTAGACTTTCCTGTGTTTTCAGAAATATTTTAAAATACTTAACACAAAAATAACAACAGTGAACTAATATTTACTGGGTGCTTTATTTTGCAAAAGGAATATGATGTACAGAAAGGTTAAGAAATTTGCCTGAGATATTAGGTAATAGATATTAGGGCTGGGAAATCTCTTCTAGTCAGGGGGAAGAAAAGGTAAGTAACATTTTGTGGGAATTTTTTAAAAAGGTACTTTCCATGGCCAACTTTTCTGACTCATGTTCTACTGTTGCAATGTGTAGTATCGCCTTAGGAACACAGTCTATATTAATTTATCCCTAAAATTTAATATTATTCCTTGAAGATATATAATATCTGTGCAAGAAGGAGGCACTATCGTTTTCGTTTTTTTTTTTTTAAGATTTTATTTATTTATTTGATAGGCAGAGATCACAAGTAGGCAGAGAGACACGCAGAGAGAGAGAGGAGGAAGCAGGCTCCCTGCAGAGCAGAGAGCCTGATGCGGGGCTTGATCCCAGGACCCTGGGACCATGATCCGAGCTGAAGGCAGAGGCCTTAAGTCATTGAGCCACCCAGGTGCCCCCCCCCCTTTTTTAAAGATTTTATTTATTTAGTTGAGAGAAGGAGAGAGAGTTTGAGAATGCGAGTGGGAGGAGGGGCAGAGCAAGAAGGAGAGGGAAGGCAGATTCCTCGCTGAGCGTGGAGCCAGAGGCAGGGCTGCATCCCAGAACCCCAAGATCATGACCTGAGCCAAAGTCAGACGCTTAACTGACTGAGCCCCCCAGGTGCCCCAGAAGAAGGCACTATTGGCGTTAAGACAACAAAGTCTAACAAATGTTATGGATTCCTGGGACTATTTCATTCTTGTAACTATAGTTTGAGTTATGACAGTAGGCCAGGTGCTACTTTTAAGCACTTTACATATACAAACTCATTTAATTCTCACACTAACTTTATGACAAAGGCACTATTACTATCCTCATTTCACAGGTCAGGAAATTGATTCACAAAGAGGTTAACTAACCTGAAGATCACATAGCTAGCAAGGGAATACAAAGCCAGAGTGGCTATGATCTTAATCACCAATGATATTCTGTGGAAAACTATTTCTCCATGGAGTGACCCTGCCATGCCATCAATCGGTAACTGTTCTAGCAACCATATGCCAAAGAGCTGAATGAATTGGGAAAGTTCAGGCCAGAGCCATGGTGGTCAAAATGTGGTCCCCTGGACCAGTAGCATCAGTAACACCTGAGAATTTATTAGAAATATAAATTGGCACATCACACCCAAGACCTACTGAATCTGGAGCTCTGAGGGTGGGACCCAGCAATCTATGTTTTAATAAGCCTTCTAGGTGATTCTGACATACATGCAAGTTTGAGAACCACTGGCCTAAAGGAAGCTAAGGGGAAACACCTTGGCTTCCCTCGTGTTTTTGAAGGGCTGTAATTCAGAGGAGAGATAACTTAGTCCTCACCATAAGCTATTGTGTACATCTCCCAAGTTCTGAGGAGTGGTAAAAACTGGCTGAACAGTGGGAGATCTGGGCTCAAAATTAGAAAAGAGCTTCCTTTAGAGATGGAAGTAATCAGTTATGGGAAGGGCTGCCGTGTGAGGAAATGAGCCTCTTATCATTGGGAGTATTCAGACAGATCCTGAATGACCATTTCTCAGGAATGCTGGTGAATGGGAAGGTGGATAAGTCATTCTTCAAAGACCATGAGTGACAGAATCAGAAAACCAGAATGTATTAATTGGGCAGATATTTACTGAGAGCATATCCAAGTACGACAGTTCTGAGGGAAGATCAAAGTCAGTGACACATCTTGTTCTTAGGACTCTGTAGCTCAAAGCTCATGCTCAGTTAGGCTGGTCCCATCATGGGTCCCCGTAAGACCCATATGTCCCATATTCCTATCTTTATATTACACTGTCTACCTGGAATGTCCTCTCTTAATCCAAATTCTGTTTTCCAAAGTCCAACTCGAGTCATATCTTCCTAGTGAAACCTTTAAATTCCCTTTACACTTACTGTCAGTTGTGCAACACACACACAGTGCCTGACATACAGTTGGGTTTATATAATTTGCAGCTTAAGAGCAAAGATTGTGTCACATAGTTAGTGTCTTTCGTTTCACTCTGTTTTACTGTAGGCAATCCATAATTACTTGAGGAATAGTCAATTCATTGGGAAGATTCCCCTGCTCTATTCTTTTCACTTCTGTCACCCACAATAATGAGAACATGAAGTCCAGCTTCCTGATTAGGTGGAGATCAAGAACGTATATGGCACAGGTCCTACTGTTCACCTCACCACTTGCTTCCTGTCTGCCCCTGGCACACAGCAATGGACCAGCCCATGTTGCTTGATAAGAAAAGCCCCCCTTTTCCTTTCCCAGGGACTGAGGGCTGTTTCTATCATGTCCTCAGTTCACATAAGCTCTGGGTAGACTTACAGTCCAGATGCAGATGTATATGTTAAAACTCTTATGACAAATCCAGTTATGATGTGTGCAGTGAAGCCAGTTTTCAGATTTTAATACTTCCTTTTTTTCTTTCTACTCCTCTCCTGTCATATGTGCCATGCTTGAAAAACATCTTCTAAAAACCACATTTTCACATCTTAAGAACACAAAAAAAGTGTCAGATACTTTTTTCCCCTTTGCAGTCTTAGAACTTCAAAAACAGCCAAAAGGAAGTTTTATAAAATACGTAAAAATATGTGCTGAGAGCTGAGGTTTTATATGCCAAGAGTTAGACCGTAGTGAATTTTTACTGCAGTTAATATTAACTCCTAGGAAAAGAAAGCTTGCTGGAGACCCAGGCCCACTCTGTCATAGGAGGTATCACAACACTTTCTCGAAGATTATTCTGATATGTGTGAGAACCAACTCCTGGTTATCCGCTGTTGGATTATCCAGAGTCCCCAACACCCGGTGCTTCTTTTCTTCCTTAATAAAGGCCTTTTGGCTATTTCACAGCTCATTAGCACCTCCACCAGAAGGTAGGTGATGACAGAGAGAAGAGGTGAAACTAAAATCAGTAAATTTTACTGCTCGTTAGCAGCTCTTGTAAAAGATGTGGGACAAAGGGTTTGAAGCCATCACCATCCTCAGGATGATCAATAAGCACATACGAAGTGGGAGCAAAAATACCCAGGCTTATCACTGTGGGTTTTTAAATTATGAGTTATTTTCATTTCTTTAAGTTTTGCTTCCATTAATTGCGTCAAAGAATTAAGAGCTGTCTGGGTCACGAATGCAAGGAACTCACCTGTTTTTGCACTCCACTGAGCTGCCGAACCTTGATGATGAGGGAAGCAGTCCGACCCTTGTACTGAATAGTTCTAATAAACGTTCCTGCGTGGTCCACACTGAAGGGCTCTGACCAGCGCCAATTGCCCCAACCTTCAATACAGATGTGTAACAGCTGGAGAGAAAAACAATAATCGTCACGATGCCAAAAGTGCCAACAAAAATCTAGTCCTAAAATGAAAGTCTCCTTGCTGGAAAACCTTCCTATTTGTAATATTTAGCATCTGTTTTCTTTCTAACCTGCATTATTCATCCACTTCCAGCTTATTCAAGCAGGCTAAGAATAGCAAATATGCCACAGAAAGTCAATGTGGTTTTCCAGATCACATTTTAAACCTTCTTAAAAATAATTGTCCTATCAAACGGTAAAAGGCCTGTTGAACATTTGAGAAAAGCCCATTTCATTCATCTGGAGGACAAGAAGGTTGAAATGTGAGATCAAAGAACACGGTTCTTGGCTGATAGTTTATTCCCTCTCATGGCTAGACAGTAATTAAAGTAAAATTTCATTTGTGGCATTATTTTTGACCCTAAATTGCCATTTCTTATTTATTCTTTTGATAAAGAACAAAACAGCAATTTGAGGATGCAGTTCATTCAATATACTCTCTTTATGAGATCACATATATCATATGAGAACTACCTTCAACATTTTGAATGTATGAAAAAATGTCTTTGTTCTACTTTTTGCTAGCTATGTATTTATTGTAGCGTTTACCAAACGAGTCTCCTGATTCACATTCATATTTATTCACACATTATTGCCATTTGTGGTAATATTTAGATTTCTTCCATGATAATCAAATATTTTCTATTTCCACTCCTACCTACTAAATGCAGTGAAGAAAATCAGTTCAACTGAACAAGTATTCCAAAACAACATAATAATTACTGCTTCTTTAGGATACATGTTTAAATGAAAGTAAACAGTGTTCTATACAATTACTAAGAATAAGAAATAAAACTGACATTTTAGGAAAAACATTTGTATAATATGCAAACTATTTCCTTCACGTCGTATACAATTTTTTAAAAGAACGAACCAAAGGCTGATAGTATGAAACATTTTCCCAATTAACAGAATGAATAAAACTATAAAAACATTGTATAAGAGCTATCATAATGGGCCCTTAAAATAAATACATTAATAATTTACATGGGAATTGTCATAATAATAAAAGCCTTTTGACAGAAAGATTATTTTTCTGCTTTAGCATTAGAAGGAGTCTTTAGAAAGTACCTAAATTAAAACATTTCCCAAGGTCACTAGTTATCACAATATGATTTTGGTGGAAGGTTAAGGGAGGACTGTTTGTTTGTTTGTTTTAAAACACCTTAATAAAGTATTTTTTCAAAACCTCCTAACTCATCTCCTTGCTTTTCATATGGCCCTTCTCCAGTTCTTCCTCCATGCAACTTCCAGTGACCCTGGGAAGTCAAAAAGCTACCATTCAGATGACTTCTAGAAAAGAAAGTTAACAAAGGAAGGAAGGAAGGAAGGAAGGAAACAAAGAAAGAAAGAAAGAAAGAAAGAAAGAGAATGGGAGGGAGGGAAAGAAAGGGAAAAAAGAAAAAAAGAAAAAAATCCTAGACAGCAAATACCTTTAGGGAAAATTTGGTCTTATATACACTCTACAACATAAAAGTACCAGAGTTATCTTTGATCTTTAAATATTAGTTACAGAGAAAAAAAAAGAAAAACAATAGTGGTGTTTGGAACCATTTCAGTTTTTTGTAGCAGCAACTGGGAATAAAGCTCAGGGCACACACAAAACTAAAAGAAACAAGAAAGTTGTTTTCTTTGGAGAGACTAGTAGCTGGAAATGACAAAAAATAATGAGGCAAGGTACTTAAGGTCAAGCTCGGCTATATTCTTCCTGAAAATTCCACAGCCTCTAAAGGTTTAATGTATACAGCGTAATTGGAATTGAGGAGTGTTCGCATTTGCATATGAGCTCAATTTTAGGTAGCAGCTCCCTCTGTGTACACAGCTTCAACTGACTGAATGTCACCAAGGAGTATGTTGTTGGGTTTCGCTTGGCACCTACGTGTTCTCAAAATGTTGGCGTAGATATTTTCTTTGAATTATGAAAATCCAGATATGTCTGGATTTAGTTCACACAGCAAAGTTAGGTGGGAGAAAAACATCACACTTCTCTCCACATGCATCACTGGTACAATATTTGTAATGTTTGGTCGACTGTTCAAAGCATCTAAATAGCTATTAGACATATATCATTTATTAGGGAAGGAACTGCATTTCTAAGAGAGAAAACCTACAAAAAGGACCTGAGAAGGCCCAACCCTACTTGGGTCATCCTTCCCACAGTGTGTCCACTTCAGGCACTAGACAGCAGTGTGGACGCTCATGGACCTCCTCTGAGTGGGGGAGTTCTGTTCTGTTGAACCAAATGACTACATTTCTTTCTTTCTTTTTTTTTTTTTTTTGAATATTTTATTTATTTATTTGCCAGAGTAGGCATAGAGGCAGGCAGAGGGAGAGAGAAGGGGAAGCAGGCTCCCCGCTGAGCAGAGAGCCCAATCTGGGGCTTGATCCCAGGACCCTGGGATCATGACTGGAGCTGAAGGCAGAGCCTTTAACCTGCTGAGCCACCAGGGCTCCCCAAATGACTACATTTCATGGCTCCAGGTACTGAATAGCCTCCATTTAAAAACAAATACTCAGAGATCTACTTTTCTTTCTATACTGAAGGGACTATAAATTCAGGCATAAGAAGGTGAAATTCGTGTTAGACTACTTGATCCTAATGTGATTTCTTTCTATCATTCCTCTGATATATCTTCTTACTCAGATACTATAAGAAAGCTGATATGCTAGCCGCTATGGAGGAAGGAAGGAGGAAGAACCATGTCTTCTGTCCTTCTAATGGGGAAAATAAAGCATGCACAATAAAACAAGAGGCATTTGGAGAGATGCAACATGGTACAGGAGTCTAGGGAAAGGACAGCTTGTTCCAGGCTGGTGGGATTAGGAGAGCTTCAGGAAGCAGTTGGAGCTCAGAGTTACCACAGGGTTTCAACTGGCAAAGATGGCAGGTCCTTTCTGGGCCTAAGGGACAATGTGAGATGTGAAAGCCAGAAGGTATGCTTGGGGGCAAGGTTAACAGTCTGGAATGTCTGCAGAAAAGGGAACATGAAAAACGGGAGTCAGGGATAAGGTCAAACAGGGAGATCTAGATTGTGGCCAGCACTGATTTACTCAGTGAGGAATTTGTGCTTTATTGAAGAATTAGCAGGTGGCCACCGAAATCTTCTGTATAGGGCATCGATGTGTTGAAAGGAGATTAAGAGTGGAGTGTGGAAGGAGGAGGGCAACTGTGATAGTCAGGAGGAAAGGCAAGATGGGCCAGAAACTTGCAAACACAGGAGAGATGAAGCAATGGCCTCAGGCCCCACATAGCTATCCTTCGTTGCCTGGAGCCCATGGTATTTTTACATTCTCTTATCAACTTGGAAACTTTCTTTCTCCTCTTCCCTATTAAGTTTCCCTTACTGACTCACTTCCTCTACCATCCCTTCTACTCAGGCTTTTCATTCTTTTTGGCCTACTTAGCTAGTGCTAGTACTTTCCATTGGGGGGGAAAAGCCAAAATAGGAACTACTCTTGTTTGAAATTCTCAGTGGGAACTGAAACTAAGCAATAAGGCAGGTTGCATGGTGGCCACGCTTGTTGGAAGGTCCCAAAGGGCTACATTTTCTTTTTTTCCAGCAGCCCCCCCCACCCAGGGCAGCCAGACTAAATTCACGGTTTTTCCACTGAAGATCTCAAATGGGAGCATATGCAGCTCTCTGGTCATTTTTTTAAATACAAAATAAAAGTTAAAACTGAATTACTGATCAGAGGCCTGGGGTCAGCTCTCAAGACCACCCACAGTCACCTCCAAAGGGAGAATTCCTGACTCAGCTACAGAGGAAAGAAAAATAAGACACATCTAGGGAAACAGGGTGCACCAAGGAACAGAGAGAAAAGGGGATGGCTATATCTTAAAAATTTTATCCTAAACATAAGTGAAGGTACCAGATACTTGTCTGTGAACTATTCATTTTAAAACTGTCATCAAGATGATTTCTACCCAAATAATCACAAATAAAAATCTGTCTTCAGGTTCACTTATACTTTTTTGCATTTTATAATTTACTGTATAGTAATATGTAACGTTCTAAGAAGAAATTGAAAATTGAAATAACTTCAAAAATTTTCCAATCCATTATACTCTTGGTAGAAATTTTAGGTGTTCTAAAAAAAAATTAACATTCGATCCAAGTGAAATAAACTATTAAATATATGTATATATTAATATGTATTGTTAATATATATTAAATCTTAGGCATCATGTGTATTTTTTAATACATATTTACAATATTTTTTAAACTTCTAAACTTAAACTTTTAAACTTTAAACTTTTAAACTTAAACTTAAAACTTTAAACTTTTAAACTTCTAAACTTATCACTATATCCCAAGAGCCTAGTGCATAGTAGGCATTCAACAGTTATTTGTTGAATAAATGAGTGAGGATTATTGAAAAATAACCCAAAGTAGACATTAAAAATTTTTAATGATATCTGTGATATCTATGCAGAAAATGTCATAAAATACAATATTAAATAAAAATACTTAGAAATAATTCCTATTTTTAAAATATTTTTCTTTTTGTCTCACTGTATTTTAAAAATTTTAGAATTTTAATTTCAGTGTAGTTAATAGATAGCGTTATTAATTTCAGGTATAAATACAATGATTCAACAGTTACATGTATTATTCAGTGTTTATCAAGGTAAGTGTACTCTTAGTACTTATCAAGGTGCTTATCAAGTGCTTATCAACATAAGTGTACTCTTAAAAACAATCCCAAGTTTTTGAATGACCTTTCAACACAGGAGATTTACTTTACATGGATGATGATACTAGATTAAATTACAAATCAATGTAATCCTTCCAATCCATAATTCAGACTCAGTATTACTGATATTAAAGCCTAAAGTAGATCCCAAATGCTAGAGTAGGTGAGCATTTTGAAGGAAAATTAAGTTAAAATATTTTTAAAATTTCTTGTCTATCTAAAATAATATCTGGAAAGCTGTAGATCAAATTACACAGATCCAAGTTTAATTGCTTATTTGGAATGTGCAAGTAGAACTGATAGTACATGTCGTCCCAATAAATTAACATAAAAATAAAATGAAATATGTTGCTCATTACTGTTTTGTCAAGGCAGTTACATTTCAGGATGTTCAGAGTATCTGATGTAATGCTAAAAAACCAAGTGGAAAACTTGCTAGATAATGGCTAATGCCTCATGTCACCCTGATTCAATACTGGAACTCTCAGGACCCTCTATATTCTTTTACATTTATTTATAGAACACAATCTCACAAGTAAGGAACGAGAAGAGTGGAAATAAATCATGTTGATTTATTTTCTAGTGGATAACTTGGACTCTTTGATGCAGGGTATTTTGGAAGGAAAAGAAGAAAGAGAAAGAAAGCTTTCCAGATCAGTGGTCCAGGAGGTGAGATAACAGAGGCCACTCTGTCGTCACACAAGCACTGGGTTGTTGTCTCTTCCACCAAAGTAGAGTTGTTTAGGTTTTCCCTCACAACTGAATTCAAGGAAGGCCACAAATACTGTGAAATCAGCCTAGAACAACCTGTTACAAAAAGGGAAACCTGGCATACTCCCAACACACCCGTTAAAATGAAAACTGTCACTGGAGTCTAGTCCTTGTCAAAAATCTGAGTTTCAGATACTGACTCATCAATTCTACATAGGAATTTCTTGTAGGGTGATAATCATACACAAGTGCAAAGATTTACCTGGATGTAAGCTTATTCCAGCACTGTTTTAATAATAAGAATTAGGCATTGCTAGGAAACAATATTTTGTCAAATAAAATATTGTAAAAACAATGAAAGCTATCATTTGTTAGACACGTACTATGTGCCGAGCATTGGCCTCAGTGCTTTTTATACATTTTCTCATTTATTCCTTAAAACAATCTTATGAGGTTGGTACTGTTGTTCCATTTTACAGATGAAAAAGCAAACCAGGTCAGAGAGGCTGTGCGAGCTGCTCAGGGCCACAGCGCTGGGAGGGCAGGGATAAGATCGGAACTCAGAGTTAAGTGGTGTCGACTCTGGTGTGCTTAACCACACTTAGATTGTAGAATCCTCTCGAACTACCGAAGAAAACAATCACAGCACAAAAAAACATTGAGAATATTAGTTAGCGATAGAGTAATGGGGAAAAAGCAATTACAAAAAAATACGTGCAGTATACATTCCGTTTTTGTAAAATGAAGAAAAAGTACTTGTGCATGTTTTTAGGGTAGAAAATGGCTAGAAATATGCTGGAATGCTAACAGTGGTTATCTTGGGGTTGTGTGTTTTAAGTATTCCTTTTGTGTATGTGTTTTGTGTGCTTTTATGTAATTTCCAAATGTCATACTATAAATATGTATTATTTTGCAATCAGATAAACATTAATGTTATTAAAAAGAAAAACGTCTAATAGAAAGCATACAGAGCCTGCATTTTAAGGGAAAAGAAATGACACGTTTCTATTTTAGTAACTCAGATTCAGCTTCCTGCCTGAAGTCTCCCCCTCTGTCCCAGTCGGTGTCACCACTTTCTCATTTGCACCGCAGACGCTTTGCTAAAAAGGGTGACACGACGGTCAGTTCATCTCTCTAGCCTCCGAGCCCCTCCCAGAGGGTCTGGTTTGCTCTAATACTTATTCACATAATCCTTGGAGCAGTTTAATGTAATTACTTGAGCTTTCTTCCCCAGGGCGATAGTTTTTTTTTTTTCCAATATAGCAAATATTTTTAGGATCTACATCTATTAAATGTTTACCATAAGCCAATGAACTAAGCCACACGTGGTGGATATAAAGATGAACGAGACACATTACTCACACTGGAAATGCTCACAATGGAGTGGGAGAAACAGATATTTAACAAGAAAAATTATGCTGCAAAATTTTATGAGAGGAAGGAAAATTTGTTGTAGGACTCCAGAGGTATTCTGCTTGGGGAGTTAAAAGATTGACCAGAGGACATATAAGTTACGAAAAGAAATAACATGAAAAAACCATGTTGAAATAGAGTAAATAAAAGATAGACAGGGCTATTGTTTCGCTAAACAAAAGCAGGCGACAGCCTAACTTGGAGTGGGTCTTTCTGCACAAAATTAACGTCCACAAAGCACACTGACTGCATTATAAACAGGGACAGGTCCTAAAAGTAGCAAGCTATAGCTTCAAACCGTTTTGCCAACAAACAACTTCTTGTCCTACTTCTCGTCAATGTAATTTGGAAAATTAACTTTATAGTATGAACTCATCGGCTTACAATCCTCTGATAGCTTTGATCCTAACCCAAATGGAACCACTGAATTTTGATCCCGGAAAGGAAAGAGTCATACTGGAACAAAAATCATCATTTTAGGAAGCCAGATCTTGCTCTTACACAGGCAGAGGCATGCGTAGGTTCTTGGGGATGCGGAGACGTGAGGGTCAGAAGAGGACCTGCCCACGAGGGAGTGGTACGGAAAGAGAGGCTAAAGAGGCACAGAACTCCCCGTGGCCGCCGCTTCCCCTCCAGGCATCAGTCATCAGTAAACACCGGGACCGATGGAGCATTAGAGACGCAGACGGAAAGTAACTGACAGTTTCTTAGGCTGTTTGATGTCCTGCTCTTCACTATCTCCCTCGTCTTTCAACATTTACAGAGAGCGAGTAGCTCCCAGGGAGAAACAGGTTGTGGCCATGCGCCGCTGTATTTTATGAGCGGTCATCATGAGATAATCGTTACAGAGGAAGGAGGACTCAGGAACAACAAAAACAGATGCGAACAAGGGGAACTGTAGTTTTTCATAAAGTGTGACAGTTTGGGGTATCCGAGAACCATGAGAAGATGTAGGAAAATGTGTTACCTCTGTATAGCTGAGAAATAGTAGGACATGCCAGCTACAAAGCAGGAAGAGAGACAGGAATTGACTTTGTCCTTCTGCCCTGCAGCTGGGGACGAGAATAACAATCTCATTGTTCCTCAAGTGATAACAGACTCTAACCAAGGACCATCCATATACTATAATCACTGACGAACACTGAAAATAACCCATGTGACCTCTGAAAAAATATTACAAAGCAAAGGGAAGAGGATAGCATCTTAAAAAGTGAGCAGAAGAGAGTGGTTACCATATACACCCTGTTGCAGAATTCAGGCAAATAATATCAAGAAAATTTTTGGTCTTCTTTAAACGGGGTAAAAATACATGATTTTTGTAAAACTGTAGAAAACCACTGAGAGGAAGGAACACTCTGGCAAAAACAGAAAAAAGCCTGAGCTTAAAATAAATAGGTGATATAAAAAGGTAATTAGATAAAACAATAAATGCAGGAAAAACTAAAAAATGCATTTGCAGAATAAGGATTCCTACTGACGGAAGTAGAGCAAATAGGAATAACTGCTAGGAAAAAAATTGAAAACTTTTAAAAACAAATATATAAAGAAATAGGACAGAAAATGTCACAGGTATGAAAGAAAAACAAAATATACACAATTAATATAAACAAGAAATAATTCAATCATATCCTCCATCTATAAGGCTCTATAGCTTTAAAACAGTGCATTGTGTCCTTCCATTGTATAGTTTATGGTGAATTATTTGAATTTCCATGGTAAATAGGATGTCAAATGTCACACATTTCTAGCAAACATTAAGGCTTATTATGTTTCCATATATCTATAAGCAAATCATAGAATCTTTCTAAAATTAGAAAAGATTTATATTTTATAAGTAACTCTAAACAGAAATCCAAATTAAAAAATTCATTTATGGTTTTTCACTGTTCAGGTATCAGTCTCTGTTCGGTATCTGGCTAAAAATTATATACTTATGAAAAAGAAGTTAAAAAGGAAGTAAGAGTAAGGTGAATAATTTTGGTACTTCTGATTTATACATTGTCTATAAAACAATGAGATGCTTCAAGTATATTCTTTACTAAAAAATTACCTAAATCCAAATTATCTAAATTAGTGAAACATTCTATACTTCAAAAAAATTTTTGCAAGAAGATGTCGTGAGCAAATTCTCTCATATATTAAAAATACAATTTTATGTATAATTTTTGGGATATTTTAATCATAAAATCAGATACAAAGGCACATAGTAAAAGAAGTATGAAAGGACATACTGGTTTTGAAGAGCTCATTTCAGCATTACACATATATATTGTTTCCATGTTTCTAGAGGGTGTGGACTTCCCTATATTTAAATGATATGTGACTGAAAAAAACATACTAATGGCTGCCTTATATCCAGAACTGTATGAGTCTTTTAAGATGGCTTACCCCTGACAACTGCCACAAAGGGTTGAAAAGTGAAGATGTGATATGTATGTGTATGTGCACGTGAGTACAGAAAAGGATGGTCTGTCCATAAAATATGAGATAATTCTTATTTTCTTTTAAACTAATTAAATCAAATAACAACTTCAATTGCTTAATCTCCAACAGCCAGGAGATTTCGGTGTTGTATAGATAACACTCTTTTGACAGAATGATAGCCGATGGTCACCATGCCCTTGGTTGGACCCAACTTTTCAGTGGAAGAGAAAAGAGCATGTTGGACAGAAACAATAAAGAATAATTTAGGTGAACTGATAAATGGAAACAAGTAAGACAAGAAACTAGAGATACTGTTTAATAGTCATTCAGGTTTGGAAAAATATTTGGAGTTTGTGAGCAAAACTGTTTTGTCTGAAAATCAATTCTGACTAAATATAAATATAAACAATAGAGAAACCCAACCTAAAAAACTTTCTTTTAAATTGTTCTCAAATGTAACATTCATCATTTAGCAAAGTTTCCTTTAGTGTAAAATAGAAGACATGCCAACACGTGTCCTAAGAAAGGATAAAACAGTTTGACACAATCTTTATTTTTAGTCATCACGGCAATTTAGACAATTATAATTGTTATCCCTTATTTTTAATTAGAAAAAAAAAAGAATTCAACAGATGGATATAAAAGAAATCCAAATTTTTTATAGTTATTTATTTTCATTTAACTAAACTGCCTTGCCATACTAAGAAAACATTTTTGTAAAGGTTAAATAAAGTATTTCATGGCAACCGCTGCTTCTCAGTGCCTGTATAACAAGAAACATGAGCCAAAGTTGTGCAAGTTGGTTTTCTTTCCCAGTAAGGGAATGTGGTATCTAAGACCTTGTCCTAACTTATTTTATCCCCAAGTGTAAGTCAAGCAAGTCAAATATGAACTAATGCCTGAAGGGAAGTCCCTGACTCCAAAAGTATGGATTATTTCACATTTATCTTAAAATCTGCTCTCAGAGTTCTTAAAATTCACTAACTTGGCAAGTCAGGAATTATCATGAGAAATGAAATAATTTCATAACTATGAAGTCATCCAACATTCCATGCATCTGACACTCATTGGGCTTGGCCATGTCTTGGGCATTATTCTGACCTTTAGATAATAAGCTCTTCAATATCCTGTTCAGTATGGAAATAATTAAAAAGTACCACAGTATAATAGGTGTGCCATTGTCTTTAACAGAGCTAATGCTTTTGTTACAGACTTGTGCTAATAGGTTATGATTAGAGACAATCACATTATGTATACTGAAATCCTTATAACATTCTTAATCAGTATTTCCCATTACTTAAAAATGGCAAAATACCATGCTTTAATGGTCCAGCTGCATTCCCTTTCTCCAAGTACTCTGTATGAAAATTCACATTTAAAACTAGTTCAGTAAAGGACCTTTATGTTTAGACATCAAGAATTCACATTTCCAGAGCACGGGCTTGTGAAAAGCCTTTGAGTGTCTTGTAAAAAGCTTAAGGAATCTTCAGTACATTTTTCTCCAAAGCTATATTTCAATATCTAAAATTTATTGCCAGTGGAGGGACAGAGAGACCATTAGCAGCACCAGCAGTCATTCCTCTGGGTGCTTCACAGCTGAAATAATCCCCAGTTGTTCTTTTTCATGCAGGGTTGTAGAAAACTCCAGAAATCAGCCTTGGGACTGAATAAAGTGCCCTATCACAATCCTATCTTTGCCATTTCTGGGGAAAGACTTTAAAAGTCTTAACTAGGTTATACTGCAAATCATTTTTATGAAGAAACTTTGAAAAATACAGGAAAAATAAAACTCAGCCCCAAAGCTCTGCCTCTCATTTAGAGTGAATGCATTTCCCAACAGAAAATGAAGACATTCCAAGTACGCTTTAGCTACCAGATACTTAATGACCAAAACTGCTAGGGCCCCATTTACCTCTACTGGTCACTTCATAAGGCCCTCTAAGCTTCCTCAGAGAATGTAAATCTCTTGGAATCTCTCATGAAACTGAAATATTTGAGAGAGAAAGGTGAAAGGACAGAGTCTCCAGTCTACTACTTTGCTCTTTCAATTATTGCCTAAAACCGAAATAAAGACGCAGTTGGTGGTGACTGGACAGTAGGTTCCGGGTACTCAAACAAAGTCAGTGTTTACAGAATATTTGGGATTAAAATCCTTGCCAGATGGTCCCAAGAAGTGTTTACCTCACTGTTGATTTTAGCTATCTTAATGTCAGCAACAGTAAAAAGAAGCTTGTTACTGCCACTGGGGAGCAAAGGCACACAATCCTTCCTCCCCACATGGAATTGCTAGTTGCAGGCAGCTGTGCCCTACACAACAAGAGCCATACTGGAGGTTTCTGGGAATTGACTTCCATGGCTAGAAAAGGAGATTATGTGTGGCAAAGTTAACTTGAAATGATTTACTTTAAATCAGGAACATTTGGTAACTATACAACAGTACTTTTAGTTTATGACAAACAATAAGAATTTTTCACAGTTAATTTGGGAAGAGTTGGGGGCGCTTGGCTAGCTCAGTCGGTACAGCATGCAACGCTTGATCTCAGGGTCGTGAGTTCGAGCCCCATGTGTGGTGTAGAGTTTACTTAAAAAAAAAAAAAAAAGAAAAAAAGAACAAATTGAGAAGACTTGGACATGCACATGGACTTGAAAGGTACTCTCCTTTGGAGAATACTGTGAATTCCCCCCTGTAGTGATGTCCTAGTTTTGTCATTGTTTTCACTGGAAGCCACAGGGAGGTCAAAGGAGAGGAGGTGTGGGAGACCAGGGGCTACTCCTAATAAAAAGCCCAACTTCACTGACAGTATACAGAAGATACATTTTGAGATCACAAGACCTCTTTTTGTGTATCTGTACAGCACACATACAATATCCAATTGGATGGAAACAAGTTTACAATTTTCATATTGTTAAAATAATTAAGCTTTTAAGTCTATGTTCTTGAAAAATGTCAGAAACGTTATAAGTAAATAATGAAAACATTTTCTCAGTGAACATTTACCAAATGCCTAATATGAGCACGCTACAGGATTAGATGCTGTGGAAAATTCCTTTTTTTTAAGCTTCCTACTCTTTTTTTCTTTCTTTTTACTTTCAGCAAATACCCATTATGACCTCATCTCCATTCACATTCATGCTCATTCTCTCTCTCTTATTTCAAAGTCAGAGGAGGCTTTCCTGGTAAGTGGCAAATGGCCCCCAATTCTCTCAGCAACTCTCAATGAGAGGTAATACCTAGTTCCTTATTCTTTGGATCTGGCCTAACCCTGTGACTTGTCCTGCCCAAGAGGTGGTGACAGAAGATGCTGTGTGAGCTCCAAGCTTAGGCTCAACAGGCTTAGTAGTTTCTGCTTTGGTTTTCCTGTCTGGGCTAGTCTGCTGGGGCAGTCACATGGAAGAGAACCAAGAGTACCCTGGCCAACAGCCTGCCAACTGCACATATGTAGGCGAGGCCATCTTGGACCACAAGTGAGCTGTGCAGACACCAGAAGAACCTCCTGAGGGCATCTAGGTTTCTTACCAACAAACTCATGAGCTAATGCATTTTTTTAAAAGATTTTATTTATTCATTTGATAGACAGAGATCATAAGTAGGCAGAGAAACAGGCAGAGAGAGGAGGAAGCAGGCTCCCTGCTGACCAGAGAGCCCGATGCGGGGCTCGATCCCAGGACCTGGGGATCACGACCTGAGCCGAAGACAGAGGCTTTAACCCACTGAGCCATCCAGATGCCCTGAGCTAATGCATTTTTTTAAGCTACTAAATTTTGACGTGCTCTGTTAAGCAGCAATGGATATCCAATATAAACCTCCTCCCATGCAGGGTCAATCCTTCTACCTGTGGTCTGGATTCCTTCTTCCTCTCCCATTCTAAGACCTTATGCCATTAATCATTTTTCCTCTCTTCTGCATATCAACCTCTGCTATTTATTGCTTCCATATAGAACATGCCCAACTTTCTTCCATTTAAAACCCCTGCTTGTTCCTGCAGCTTTCTCTAGTTAACATTCAGTCAAGATTTTAAAAAAAAAATTCATGCTGATTCTCTCCATTTCCTCACCTTCTGTTCATTTTTAATCCACTTCAAGTCGGCTTCTATCCATATTTTGCAATGAAAATGCTTTCTTTGAGCCATCAATGACCTCTCAATTGCCAAATACAATGGCTTCTTCAGTTCTTGTCTTATTCAATCTCTGTATGGCATCTGATAATTACCCCCCTCTAGATAATCTCCTTTCTTGGCTTTTAGAGCACTGTATGTCCTGCTTTTCCTGTTATATCTTAGTTTTCTTATATCTCTTACCCCTTCCAGTGGATCTCATTTCTTAGCCTAATTTCCTTATAACACCCCACTTCTAAGATCGCACCAGTGATCCCTGTCTTCTGCTATTTGTACTTTTGCATAGTCCCCTCCCATGCTGAATAGGGCTGATCTGTGTAACCACTAAGATATCACAGAAATGACAATGAATGACTTCTGAGCTTAGGTCATAAAAGACACTATGGCTTCTATCTTGTTCTAAATTGATCTGGATCACTTGATCTGGGGGAAACCAGCGGCTATGTTGTGAGAATACTCAGCCAACTCTATGGAGAGATCCTTGTAGCAAAGAGCCAAGTCCTCCAGCCAAGAGCCACGTGAGTGAGCCATTTTGGAAATGGATTCTCCAGCGCAGTCAAGCCTTTAGATGACTACAGTTCCAGATGATGTCTTGATTGTCTTGTAAGACATCATGAATCCCTGTAGCTCAGGGACTCTGAGCTACAACTACCCAGTTCAACCACTCCTCAAATTCTTGGCTAATAAAATGGAGATTAAAAACAATGTCTGTTGTATTATCTACTTGGATTTTTGGGTAATTTATTAAACAGCAATATGTAACTAATATAGATTTTGTTTTCTCCAAGAGGGGTGCTACTATAACAAAAGCCAAAAAACGCAAGGGGCTTTGGAGCAGGCAAGTAGGCAGAAACTAGAAGGACTTGAGAAGAGTGTTGGCGACTATCTAAGGTGCTTCAAAGATACTGTTAATAGTTATTTAATGGCCTGAGAGGAGGCTGTCAATGAGGACAATGATGTTGGACAATGGAAGAAGGGACATTGCTATGTAATGGCAGAGAGTTTAGCAACACTCTAGGCTAGAGTGACATGGAAAGTATAAATGTGCCTAATCGACTATGTGATGTGGCTAAGGAGATTTCCGGGCAGTGCTGAAGTAACTCCTGGCTTCTATCTGCTGCTTATATTAAAGTCGGAGAGGGGTTGACAGAAGCTTAAGAAAGAAGTGTTAGATAAAAATGAGCCAGGACTTGCTAGTTTTCAACATTTCTAGCCTTCAGATGACAAATGATGCTAAAATCAAGAAGTGGTTTCTATGCAAAGATCAAATCCAGGACATGACCAGGAAAGCTGGTTTAGGGATGAAGCTAAGAATGTGGCTGTAAAATCCTTTGTTAGGATTGCAGAAAGATCTAAATTGGTGTCCCAGCAAACTATTCAAACAAGGGCTTCTAAGACACTCAGCAGCGTGAGCAAATCCCAAAGCAGAAAGGAATTATCTTGAAGAGACAGGTGATTTTGTCCACTGTAGTAAATCTCAGTAAGATTAACAAGAGACCCACAAAGTCATTTAAAGAATTGTATTGGCAGAAACACTGCCAATTTTCACTGAAAGACACAAAGTATAAGATGGTAAAAGAGGGCTGTTGAGTCTTCAAAATTATACTGAATTTTGAAAACCATGAAAACTACTCAAAAAAAATCTGAGCAGACTATGAAGTGCAAACAAAGGACACTTTTCAAGAAAACGGATGGATGACTCAAGGAGGCTTGAGCCAAGAGTCCAAAGCCATGAGCCATGGACAATTACTCTTGAGCAGGAGTATGAATGATTACTAATCAAGAAACTTCTGACATTTATCTGGTTGGATATTAGAATTTTTATGGACCCGTAATTGATGGGTCTCCCTTTTCTCCTTTTATGAATGGGAGTGTCTGCAGTAGCCATCTTTTTGCCTGTACATCAATGCTGTACATTGTTCTACTGCAAGAGATAACTAACAAAGTCCTCTTCTCTTAGCCCTGCCTCCTTGGGCATTCTGATCTATTCCCAGTGCTACTTAGGCACTGATGACAAACCCAATTTTTACCTCTTAGGCCAGACTATTCTTATGACATTCTGACTCTCATTCATTTGCCTCCTCTACATGGCCACTTGGATGTCTGGTTAGAAAGGGAAAAGGGAAGGAAAGAACCTTTGGTTATAGAGAGCTGAGTTCTTCACTAGAAACTTTATAAATGTTATTGCATGGGATAGTCACAAAAATCTCTTGATTTTGCAGAAGAGGAAGTCGAGGCTCCAAGGAATTAAGAAACTTTTCCAATCTTACATAGCTAACAAGCCTTAGGAGTGAAACCCAGGCACGTATGGCTACAAATCTGTTTTTTCTAATATATCATCCTTTCTGCCCTGCCAAGTAATCCAAAACTCAACGTGTCCAAAATGGATTTTAGAGTCACCCTGTTGTGTTCTCATATCCTATTCCATCCTCTGTCTCTAAAACACTGTCTTTCTACTCAGTTCCCTGTCTTGGGCCAACAGCAAAGCTGCCAACTTGTCCCCTAATTCTGAAACCTCAGAGTTAAACTAGGCCCTTCCCTTCCATAACCAGTAACCAAATCCTGGTGACGGTAACTCCCAAATGACTTCCGAACAGATCACTTCCAGCACAAACCTTCCCTTCTAGCCTCTCTGATAAAGAAAGAAAAGTTCATAGTTATTCCAATAGTTATTCCAATAACTACAATTTCTCTCCAGCTAATCCTCAAGATTTTCTCTTTCTCTTTGGTTTTCAGTAGTTTCATCATGAGGTGCTTCAGTGTGAGTTTCTTTGAAATGTCTGGTTGGGGTTTTCTGAGCTTCTGGGGCCTGCAAATTTCCATCTTTCACAAAACTTGGGGCGTTTCTGGAGTTAATTTAATTTTTTTGGCCCCACTCTCTCTCTCTCTTCTCATTCTTGGATGGTAATTACTCATATTTAGACCTTTAGAAATTGTTCCACAGGTCCCTGCAGTTCGATCCATTTTGTTTGAATCTTTTTTTCTCTCTCTTTCACACTGGATGATTTCTACTGACCTATCTTCCAGTTTACTGCCTTTTCTTCTCTGTCATGTTGTATTATATTTCTATTACTGAAAGACAAATTGCCACAAATTTAGCAGCTTAAAAGAACACACATTTACCATCACTCTGTCTGTGAGTTAGGAGTCCAAGTAGGGAAGAATCCACTTCCAAGTGCGCTCAGGTTGTTGGCAGAATGTCTTCCCCTGTGGCTACAGGCTGAGGACTCTGACTTACTAATGACTGGGACTGGCAGCCACCTGCAGGTCCTGGAGGCTTCCCACAGCTCCCTGCCCCCTGGCCTTCTCTGTAGGCACTCACCACATGACATTTTACTTCCTCAAGGCCAGCAGGAGCCTATGGGTCTCTCTCTCCTTACAAAAGGGCCCACCCCTTCTTTTGGAGCTTTTATCTGATTCAATTAGGTCCACAAAATGTTCTCCCTTTTGATTAATTAAAAATCAACTAACTTGGGACCTTAATAACAACAGTAAAATACCCTCTCCTTTGTTATAGTTGCTTTAAAGTATATGGTCATTCTAACCTCTAGGTCATCTTGGTGTTGACATCTGTTAATTATCTTTCTTTTGAAACTGAACTACTTTTTGGCGGGGGGGGGGTGGGATTCTTGAGATTTGTTGAATAATTTTGGTTTGTATTATGGACACTGTCAAGGTCTTGTTGTGGAAACTCTGGATTTTCTTATAACTGCTCCAGAGTGTTAATGTTTTTGATTTAACAAGTATTCAATTCATTTAGGCTCAAATGGAAAACCCTCACACCTTGGTGAGTGGCTGCTGAGTTTCATTCGGTTCTTGAAGCCCTGGGTACAGGCTGCTTCCAGTTTTCCCCAGGCCCACATGCTTCTGCAGTCAGTGGACAGTTGGGCCGAATTATTTTCCCACTTTCTGGCTTCCCCCCATCCAAGGTTTTCTCCTTACTCTCTAGCAGCCTTGGTGGCCTGAGCACTTTCTCCTGCTATGTGGGGCCAGGAAGACGATGGGCTACCCCTTGCGCTGAAATGACTGTAACTGCCATCCAGCACAGCCACCAAACAATGGGGAATTCACTCTGCAGGCTGCTTGCTCCGAGTTTTGATTCCCCTCCAAAAATCTGCCTGCCTTTGTTCAGTCTCCAGAAGTAGTTCTTTTTGTGTTTTGCTCAGAATTTATAGCTATTATTCACAGAAGGATGGGTCTGCTAGGCATTTACCCCGAGCGATGACTTCTCCTCTGCCTTGACTCAGTCACTATGGTCACTCTGGGGCTCTGCGGCCAGGTCCACACTGCTCCCTGCTGGCATCCTCTGTCTCCTCCAGACTGCCTTTCCAACTACTCCGCAGGGATCTCTCCAGGATGCAGCTGGGATCCTGTGAGCCTTCCATAGGCAAGAGTCGCCCATCACATATAGGTGGATCTCCTCAGATGGACTGCCGGGTTCTTCAGAACACAGTTCCTCCAAACCGTGGTGTGCTGGAGCTGGCTCGAACTCATTTGTGAAAAAGCACTGCTGAACAGTCAGGAATTTTGTGGTCTGGTTGTTAAATCATTGGTAGCTTGAGATCAGCTATGGTGGGAGCATTTACCCCACCAAAGTTAGCCAGCCCTCCATATCTGGACTTCCCCGACACCAGCCAAGAGCCCGTTACCAACATACATCTCTTCGGCAGGGCACACAGTTTTTATGCCTGAGATACTGTGAACAAAATCCGAATCCCCCTGAACATGACATGCTACCAATATATCTACATCTCCCTGGTTCTGTATCATGTCCTTCCTCCACTACTATTCACCGGACCAACTTCTACTCAACCTTTAAACCCAGCCTCTGTGGAAAGCCAACTTTGACCTCTTCAAATATTTAGTTTCTCCTGCCTTTGTGTTATCATGGCCTCGAGACAGCATTGAAGCTGCTTAGCACAGAACACAAGGGCTCCTACCTACTTTCCCATCCTGCGGATTCACACGTGTCCTCTCTACTACAGTCAAATCGGTCCAGGTGTCCTACTAGGCCCCGCTGTGTCCTCCCTCTGAAGCTTTCACACAAGCTGACTTCTTTATCTGGAACACCAGCACCGCCACCCTCACTTCATCAGCCAAACTCTTCCTTAAACATTAAACTTCCACACAAATATCCCCTCTACCGGTAAGCCTTGCCAGATTCTCATCCTCAGGTTAAACTTGGAAACATTTTCTTTGCACTCCCATCGAGACCTTGGCCATATCCAGAAGCAATGGACTGTACTTCCTGATTCTCTCACTTTTCTTCCTTATGGTTAGTATTTTAATTCAGTTACCTGTCATTTCCCCCTGTTTTGAATTACTGCAATAATGTCCTGATAGATACTGATCATGTCCATAAAAATGTTTACTTTTCTGACTCCCTCATTAGACAGTAAGTTCTTTACAAAAAAATGAACATATTTAATTACACACAAGAGGTCACAATAAATTAACATTTGTGGATTAAAACTGAATGGGAGGCTGGGAGACCAAATCAGCTGCTAGATGGAATTAATGGCAGACAAGAAGGCTTGTGAGTGACTGAGTCAGGCCTTGGATGCCAGAAAATTTGGATATTTAATAGATGATGGGGAGGTTATGAAGATTTTTGGACAGGAAATTGTAATAAAGCATTATTCAGGGAAGTTTCTTGAGAGGTAGTCTGCAAGATAGACTGGAGTGGGGCAGAGCTGTAACTAAGAGACTATTTGAGAGAAACTTGCAGTCGTTCATATGAGAATTAAGATAACCACTACTGATAAGTCACTGCACTTGCCACTCTTCCAGTTAGTGTTTGAAATTCCCTGTAGTCTGTGCATAAATATTTTTTCAGGGTTTTTACTTAATTTCTTTCTGCTTTAATAATCTATATCCCTTATTTTAAAAAGTTGAGACCTACATAAAAATGTAATAAACTGGAAAAATATGATCTTAACCTACCACCCAGATGCAACCACTGGCAACATTTTGATATATATCCTTCCAGCATTTTCTATGCATTTGTTCTTATATTGCTAAGATCATACTATATGTATCTATATCTATATCTGTATCCATATCTATATCTATATTTATTTTATATTCTGTTTTCTGACTGATAGGGTATGGGAGCACTTCCTCTATGTAAAAATCTGAAGGTCTAATAATTGTTTATCATTCAGATATTTTAAATTTTACTCAAATTTAGCTTTAAAAGTGACACTTTGATTTTTAATTGACACTACAAATAAAGCTGTGATAAACATTTTTGGTATATAAACTTCTGTTTCAATTTAGATTATTTCCTGAGAGTAGATTACTAGTAGGGGATTTACTAAATCATTTTAATAGCTTTTGTGCTTATTAAATTGCTTTCTAGAGAGGAAGAATTAATTCCATTTGCATCTTCTAAACAAACTTTAACATGCACGCCACGTGCCATGTAACAGAGGCAAATACCTGAAAAATTTATCACTTTAAACAGTTTTGCCAACATAGACTATTTCCTTATCTCCCTAACTCAGCTTTTAAATTTTTAAAACTGTGACTGTAACAATAAGGAATGTGCTCTTTCTTTATGACATATATATACATATGCATTATGTAAATGGATATGGAAAGAGTGACAATGAAGCTGACAACGGGCTGGACTCACCATAAGAGAGGTAGATACTCAAAACCTATCACTATCCCTTTAGACAAGAGGAAAAGTGATCAGATCTCACTTTAAAATAATTTTATATACAGTGAACTGGAGGACTTTCTATCTATACAAACCCAGAAGAAGTAAAATAAACATATCTTACTGTTATGTGGTGAGTACAGGTTGGTCATATGTGTTAGATTTAAACTATAACCTGTCACTTTGTAATTTCTGAAACATTTTTCCAAGTTTTCAAGTGACAGAAATACTACTTAGGTTAGAGTGAAACAACTGACCATCAACTGAGTTTTGTCAACAGAGAGGCCTTCAAGCAAGACTGGCAAGCTATGGCTTGTGGGCCAAACGGGGCACACTGCCTATTTCTGTACAGCCTGTGAGCTAAAACGGTTTTTACATTTTTAAATGGTCAAAAAAAAAAAAAAAAGAAAAATACTATTTTGTGATGTGTGAAAGTTACTGAAATTCAAATTTCATAGTCTATAAATAAAGTTTTATTGGAACACAGCCACATCTTTCATTATGGCTGCTTTTGTGCAGAGAGGAATAGCTGCGAGAGAGACAGGAAGGCCCCAAAAGACCTAAAATATGGACTACTTGGCCCTACACAGAAAAAGTTTGCCAACCTCTGTCTTGGAGTAATATACGATTTTCTATTTTCTTCACTAAATCTGACTATTTTAATGAGTATGTCCCAGATGCTCTGCTGCTCTTCAAAATTCTTACCTTGTTACATTTTGCATTTTAAAATATCTGCCATTTTTTCTATTAAGTCCCTTTTGGAGCAAAATTTTACTAACTTCTATAGCTCTGTTTAGAGCCCATTTTCACCTTGCTAGATGGTTTGATTACTGAAATTAAGTCACTGGTAGTTGAAATTCTGCAATTCTAAAAAACACATCATCTATAAATTGTGCATGTTTTTGGAGCAAAATTTTATTAATTTCTATAGCTCTGTTTAGAGCCCATTTTCACCTTGCTAGATGGTTTGATTACTGAAATTAAGTCACTGGTAGTTGAAATTCTGCAATTCTAAAAAACACATCATCTATAAATTGTGCATGTTTTGAGGATAAAAGCACATGTAATTCCTTACATACAAGGTAGAGGCATTCCTATTTCAAGTTTAATTAGCCAACAGTGCTCTCTATCAACCAGGAAAGAAAGTCAACTTGAATAGCCTATACATGCATCCTACTGGCTGATGGAAGCGTCCCTATATTCAGTTTGGCTACATTAAACAAAACCTTCCTTGACCCTATGCTGCACCTACTACCCATATTCTGGGGAAAGATACCATTAACTCACACCTATAGTCAATCTCCTACAATATGAAGCACTTCTTTGAAGACCAGTCGCTTGCTGGTTATTCTCATCCAACTGGATCTGAAGTCTACTGAACTGGGATATCCAAGGGCCTCTGTGATGGCATTCATGATTGTGCAGTCGAGTATGTTCAACTGTTCCCTGGGAATTAGTTCTGTTCTTCCTTTGTTTGTTTAGGCAAGCAACGGTTGCGGGATATCCAGCATTTTAAATGATTCTGCCTCAGAGCATGTGTTAGAAACTATAAGGAGAGTTTACAACTTTTCGATCTTAAAATCGGCTTTGGATTTCTGGAATTGGTGTGTCCATGTTTCTTCCCATCCTGTTGAGACTTACTGTTGTTAGCAACCTCCTGTGTGGTTCTAAGATCTGCTGACCTCTTTGAAACCTTTCCAGCTGTCATTGCCACTTTCTTGATCTCTGCAATATAAGCTACATTGTTTAGTGGAGTTAAGTTCTATGACCTCTGGAAATCCTCCCTGAGACTATGAATTGACTAACACCCAAGGTAGCATAAACATGCAGACGCAAATGTTCCTAAAACGCAGCCTGCTGGGCAATGCAGGATATGACGTGGAGTCTGGAAAAAGCAACAGTTTGCTCACTTGCAAGGCTATGACTACCTCCAGGTGCAGTCTGAAGCTAAGCGGCTACGTTTTCTGGACCTCAGATGTAACCTCTCATTAGAACACAACAGAATTCGCAATTGTGGATGTAAGGAATTCCATGAAGACCCTCTGGGCCCATTAAGACTTCTGGCTTCAGAGGGTCCTAAAACACACTTCCTTCAACCTATAGAATTTTGTAAAGAGACACCTTTTTTTTTTTTTTCTTAAACAAAGTTGATCTAAGTTTTAGCTTGAAGATTATAATGCTTACAGCTCATTAAAATTTGTATCCAGAGAATGCAGTTGCAAATTGAAAAGGAAAAAGAAAAGTTTAATAGATATCTGTCTTGTGTCCAGTTTGTCATAAAAAGGTTATTATTTTTGGTAATAAAGTTAAGACTTTGCAAGGGATTTACTTGGACTAAGAATTCCACATTAGTCTGGCTTTAAACGTGGAGTATCAGACTAGCGATTCTCAGCCTATCTTTTGAAACCTTACAGCTTTGCTATTCTTTTTTTTTTTTTTTAAGATTTTATTTATTCATTTGACAGACAGAGATCACAAGTAGGCAGAGAAGCAGTCAAGGAGAGAGGAAAGGAAGCAGGCTCCCCGCTGAGCAGAAAGCACGACATGGGGCTCGATCCCAGGACCTCGAGATCATGACCTGAGTCGAAGGCAGAGGCTTTAACCCACTGAGCCACCCAGGTGCCCCCCAGCTTTGCTATTCTAACAGACAAACCATGTAGCCCAAACTTAGGAAAGCTGGACAATGCCGTAGAAATGACACTCTATTGAGAATCAAAAGATATGGATTTCAGTCCCAACTTTATCACCATCTCAACCTAACATTTCCACTTGTCTCCTTAGTTATAACACGCATAACACAAACCGCACATGGATATTGTGAAAACAAAACTAGTAACAAATATAAAAAGACCTTGAAAACGTGCAAAAGAGTAAAATATGCAGGTGTCATGCTGGTAGCGGTCAGCCATGCTTCTTTCCTGTTTCTTTCCTTCCCACCCAGATGCTGCATGTCTATAACATGAAGACTCCTGTTTCTCCACACCACTGAGCCAGCTGCTCTTAAGATCACCCTTCTCATCCTGGCTCCAGTATCAGGAAATCTTTTTTTTTTTTTAAGATTTTATTTATTTGAGAGAGAGAGTGCTCGAGTTGAGAGAGTACAAGCAGGGGGAGCGGCAGGCAGAGGGAGAAGCAGACTCCCTGCACAGCAGGGAGCCCGATGTGGAACTCGATCCCAGGACCCTGAGATCATGACCCGAGCGGAAGGCAGAGGCTTAACCAACTGAGCCATGGGGGAGTCCCCAGTATCTGGGAAACTTGAGGGTCACCAAGGGCCTCTTAAAGAGACTGGGAGGGGAGGTAAGTTTCCTGCACTTTGCTTTTTGTGGGTGGAGGCTGGAGCGTGTGTGGATGTGGGTGCCGTGGAAATGGGCACAGCAGAGGGCTACATGGAGCTGCGCCTTCCCAGAGGTTTCTTCCGTCCCTGAAAAATGCAATTACTGTGGAAACTTTTCGAACATCTAAAAGGCTCTACGACAAGTATTAACATGGGTTGTCTCTGGGTGGTTGCCATTATAGGAGTTCTGGGGGGGGGGGGTTGTTTCTTTTTTTTTTTGCTTTAATTTTTTTGCCATATGTCTATATGTTCTCACTTCTGCAATTAGTAACACAAAAACCCAAAAAGATATTTTGAAACAAACAAACAAGCAAACAAACTGGCTTTTAACTATGTTATAAGGGGCAAACAACTCAACCACTTAAGAACATGGAAATTTCTAGAGAGAAACATTAGAAAATGAGGGCATGCCATTCACTCTAAAAAGATGAGTATGACATCATCTCATCTGAGAAATTTTCCTAACAAGTTTTATTAAAAAAGGATTTATGTGGTTTTAATGTCCTGTCAGGTTTGCTAGAATTAAATAAATATTCTTAAATAAGAATGTACTGTGTCTACCTTTCCAAGTCTTATTCTAGCAGTGTGGCAGTATGATGAAAAAGCGAGCAAAAAATCAGAATCTAGCTACTGGGGGCGGGGGAGAAGCAAGAGGGACCCGGAGGGCATAACATATTCTGAAGCTGGTCTATAGACCAGATGGGAAAACTTGCTCTCTAATCTAATGACTTTCTTTTAATCACAAGCAGTAGTTTCCTTATTACCCAGAGTTTTAGAAATACATTATTCTTGAGATGACTTCCTAGGATTTCTTTTACTCATTTAAGACCACATCTTTGTATTTAATTCATCCTCATATTATCCCTGCAGGGCACATCCCTCTAATTATTCCCATCTAAAGTGACAGGAAAATGGAATTATACTACTTGGAAAACAGACATCCTTTGGTATGTCTTTTCTCAGTGCCCCCTTGGTCACAGATTGTGAGCTGTCCTTGGAGGGCAAGGACCGTGACTTCCCCGTCTTTGCATGTCCAGTGCCCAGGCCATGCCGGGTGCAGAGTAGGTACACAGTAAAAATCTGAACAAATGCCTAAATAATAATAGCCAACGTGTAATGCTTACAGTATCTCGAGCACTATTCTAGTGCCATTATACACAGTAACTTGCTTAGTCCTCAGAACCCTACAAAAATGCGTGTTACCATTATCCGCATTTTACAGATGAGAAAACAGACGCCCAGAGAGCAGAGCAAGGTTACCGAGCCGGGATCAAAGCTTACAAACTTGGGCTCTAGAGTCCAACCGCATCACGGCCACACCGAGCTGCCTCTGTAGCACCTGTGATAACCAGGCGACTGTTCCCTTCCAAGAGAAGCAAGGTTGTGCTGGGCTCCCACCTCGAACCCTTCCTGGGTTTCTGTCAGAGGCAGCTACACCATGTGGTTCCTTGGTAGACTTAAAAAGGGAAATAACTGGACACAGGCACACAAACGCGTAATAAACGAATCCCCAACGTTCACAATTGCTGTGTTTGTAAGGCTGTTTCTCAAATACCTGTGGGGATTTGTGGGAGCGCCAGCTGTACTGGTGACTGTGGAGACTCGCCAGCAGAATATTTTCATCAGTATCCACCTGGCCAAACCGCAGTGTCTCCTGTGTGTCATTACAGATCACAAAATGGCTGAAGACCAACTCCTCTACCTCAGGGCATTTGTTCTGAAAGAAAAAGAATACGAAAGCCAACGTGCATCAGATTAATTGCAAGATGTTTGGCAGCTGTCTGCCCAGTGGCGATTGTTACAACACAGAAACACTAAAAGATCTGTTGTCATTAGCTCTGGTATACAAAGTATTCTATACTTCCAGGATAAGCACAAAAAATACCTTAAAGAGATCTTAAATGTTCCAAGAATATGTTTTGATTTATACTCCTGCAAAAGAAATCATAGGCACAGAAGAGTAAAAGAACAATGAGATCCCTCAAACTTTTAACATTTTAAAACGAATTAACATGCTACAAAGAATGCAGTACAGAGTAGTGCACGTTTCTGAGCAGAGTACTGGAGGCTAGAATTACCATGTTCCTGGCCTTCTACACTCGACAATCAAGACCAATTACCAAAGCCACAGTTTGTACCCTACAGAAAGTAAGGATCATTTAGGTAATACATCCCCAGATCCCTTAAGGGGGAGGGTGGATGTGTGTGTGTGTAAATCTGCTCAGGGAGAGATGTAAATAAAACCATAACTTTCCCTCTATTGTTAAGAGGCTGAACACACAAAACAGACCAGCTCTGGAATCAGTATAAGCCAAGTTGCAGTTTTAAGAAAGATAATGTTCATTGAAAAACAGTTGTTGGTGTCTGTGTCAGCTAAGAGTCATCCATCAGCTCATGTCTTCCATTCATCTGCTGAGGCTCAACAAATTAGTAATATGTCCTGTGTTGAGACCTTCCTTCTCCACTTAATGGTGTCTCCGTCAGTTGCTGTTATATACTGACAAAGTGATCGAGCATTTCTGTGTTTCCTCTTCTATCCCTCTGGTTAGGTTATGGCTTAAAAATGAATAAACATATCTTTTTGGTAAATGAAAAGAATAGTTGAATAGATGCTCAAGCTGAGAATGCAAGAAAAAAAAATCTTAATTAGCCAATCAATTTGCAGACAAGGGGAGGTCACTGGAACTGATACTTCTCTTGTGGTCTCTATTCCGTGGTTGTGGAGCTAAATGTCATAATGCCACACTAGGTCACTTGCCATTTTCCCAAGGTGAGGGAGAGTAAAAGGGAACATATAACTCACAAGCATAGTGATTTAAGTGATTATGAGGCCTGAGGAGTCTAAGGACAAAGTACCTGGAATCCAGCCTGGAACAAGACCCAATCTAGAACCTCATCCAGAACAGGTGTCTTGGGGGGCAGAATCCACTCCTAGTCATGCACAATGCCCCCTAAGTAAGGTGGACAGTACTTTCTGGCTGCAGTTGATGAAGGGGCCCTGAAACACCTCATTCTTCCAAATACCCTTGGGAATTCACTCTGTCACCCATCGATTCTCACCAATCTCCCTATTCTCAGAGTGGAACCTTGCTTGACAGCCACACTAATCACACACAAAAAAAAGGAGTCTCGGATTAAGAGAGATCAAAGTAATTAGAAGCAACAATTATCTGTTGTTTACCAAACTCTACGCTGTGGCTTTTAATCATGAGCTATGATTTCAAAGCTTGACTCCAGTGGGGTTGAATGTCCTGCCCAATCCAACCCCTGCTGCATCGTGAGCCATTCCCCAATTGCTCGCCAAGCCCCAGCTCCACGAGCTCTTTCCTGTTCCTTCAACACCACCCCAGCCCCCTTTCAACTCATTCAACACATCAAGCTCTTTCTTGCCTCAGTGCCTTTCCCTTGCATGGACCTCTTTTCCTTCACACTTAACTAACTTGTTTCTACTTAGCATTCAGGTTCCTGTTTTCAGGTCATTTTCTCTGGGTAGCCTCCTGGAAGCACCTCCAGACCAGGTCATGTCCCTCCTGTTTACGCTCACCTCACACTCCTACTGTTTCACTTTCCCTCCTGAGACTGAGAAATCATTTGCTTGATTCTCAGTTCACTCTTGTCTCCATCACTAGAGTCCATAGGTGCAAGAGGGCAGGAACCAAGTCTGTGTTTTTTTTACCAGTTTATGTCCAATACTCAGCATAATGCCTGACACGTAGGTACTCGGTAAACACTTATGAAGCAAATACATGAGTAAATTTAATTTTTAAAATTATAAGTGAATTCATGTTCACAGTAGAAAAATTAGAAAATATAGGAAGTAGGGATTTTTTTTAAGTCTCTAATTTTGCACGCAAATAACTCCTGTTAATATTTTGGTGGATTTTCTTCTAGCAATTTGAATCTCTTCAGAGTATCCTACCTGTTTCTATTCCAGTCTATCCTATCTGATTCTGTCTTATATGTCTTACCTATTTAAAGGTTTATAAACCTTTACTCAAACTGGAGTCCAGTGTATAATTATTTTAAAGAGATTTTTCCATGTGCCCTTATATAATCAACATAAACTGCTCTCATAAACTTTTTTCTCTCCTTTAGGTCCAAGAGTGCAAACATGAAGAAAGGAATATGATTCCAAACTTCCAGTTAGATGTCCTGAGACTGAAATTCAGTTTTCTTAATGAGTTGGGATCAACCTTCTGGTAACACAGAAGTTAAGTTACCACATGGGGTTTGAGAAGGGGAGAAAAAAAAAGCGCATATTACTTTCCCTCATCTCCAAAAACTGACCTTTAATAAATGGTGAGTGTTTTAGAAAAATGTAAATGAAAAAACACAAGGGGGTTGTTTACATTTTTTTAAAGAATACTCAAAGTCCTCAGAGAACTGTTTCTCTACTGTTCCTTCATCTGTGGAGTTCATTATAACCGTAGTAAGTTTAAGCATTTCTTGGAGTGTCTTAAATTCTGGTGTATTTTTAATAAAACAGTTCGTGCACATTTTATATGACATCATATAGTCTAAGTCTCAGGATGCTCATTCAGATTTGTAATTAAAAGATGGCTTATCTACATTTAAGATTCATGCTGGAGTGTTGAACAGGCATTTGCAATTAAACAGAGACAGACATCATTCTGGCGTAAGATAAGACACATGATGAGCAAGACCCTCATTTTTAAATAAAAATCCCCTTTACATGTCATTTTGTCCAAATGTGGGGATATGGCATTGAAACATAAAGCAAGTTGCAAGTGGCATTTTGTATCCTCAATCTGGTTTCACAAAACATTAATCATGTACCAAAGAGAAAAAAAAAAAATCACAGCCAGAGAAATCAGACACTGATGAAGCTGATGAAGGCTTCTGTTAATCTTGAGCTTGTGACCTAAAGGTGAAAGGCCAAATTGTTTCATTCTTCAACTGTCTGGTCCATCCACACTGGATACAAATGACTTGTCTCAGATACGAATCCAATAAAAGTATGCAGAGAACTTGAATAACTTATCTTAATTATTAAATTCATATTTCTCATCGGCAACAATTAGACTGCATATGAGACTATACACAAATAACCTCCAAGCTTGGGAAACTAATCTTCCCCACTAAGGGAATAAACCACATTCAGAACATCTTAGAAACAATGAACTTAATAACCCTCTATAAACCCATTTCAATGTCAAATGTCCTGTAATTTCAAAGTAGTGCATTTTTGTATTTACTTTAGAATGCGTAGGGTTAGATGCCTACCACATTAAAACTTGGTGGCAAGTACCCTTGACATGGGAGGAAACAAGAAAATTACAGCAACAATTACAGAAGTATATCCTCTTGTGGCTCATGTTAACATTGCCAAATCCCTGTGTAAATCAGAATCAACTATTCATAGAATGTACCTGTCAGCAATATGCTACGTGACATATGGCTCTACTTAATCAAATATACAATTCCACTTAAAAAAAAAAAAAACCCAGAATATTCCTTCAAGGCACTGTGTTAGCCAGTCAGTCATTCGCACTCTGATGTGGTTTAAAACATTTAAATATTTATGCACCGTATTTTATTTATATGTATAGCTGTGTCTAAGAGAATATTTTTACCCTGGGAGGAAACTGATATTTCTGAAGGCCATTTTGCAGTAGTTGCTACACATGAGTCCTCTTAGAATGGCCCTGATACCAAGACAAAAATATTCTGGGTTTAAATGCTCTATCAATGACTCTTTTATATTTTCTAGGTTTGTTTTTTATTAAATGCATTGTTCAAAATATGACAAAAAACAGAAATTGGAGCCATGGAGGTTTTTTTCACATCACTATTCGAACCAGCTGCAAAGATTTAGATCACACTAGCTCTTATTTTACGCATGTCCTCTGCAACAAGAAAACCATGGAATGCCCTTAAAAAAGAATTTTAAAATAAAAAACAGATGTGTTATCTTCTTTCCCTTTGCTATTGTAGTGCCATGTTAGGTAATTAATTCCTTAGTCTTATATAGGTCTTCATGCATATAAAGAAAAGAGTTTATTCCCATAAAAATTCTTAAGTTAGAGAACTCCAAGTCCCCCCAGCACAGCCCTGCACCCCCGGCCTGTCTCCACTTGAGGTCAGCTCAGGATAGGAGAGCATTTCTCCTGGGGGGCCAGCTCCGCTCAAATGCAGGTAGCACATACGGAAGTTGGGGGTGGGGGATAAGTGTCCCAGCTTTAAGAGCAACACAAACTTGATGGAAATACAATATTATACCGAAAATCAGTATGGAAGTGGAAATGATTTGTTCTTAAATTACGGTATTATCCAAACATTCTGTGAAATTATTTTCATGCTTGTGGCACGGACAGGTTCCTCATCTTAAACACACCATGCAGCACAGACTTACACTTCATCCCCTTGTTTGATATGGCTAATTTCTGGCAAGAGATGAAAGGAAGAAAATAATCAATTGAGAGTCTTTAACTGATTAAAAAATGGCAGAATGAGAGTAAGGGGAAAGACTTAGACTTGGTGGGCTTGCATATTTTTTCTCGCTTTTTCCCTTGAAAAGATGAAATGTTTACTATCGGCAAGGCTCACACAGGTTCTTCATTTCTGCAATGGATGCTTAGACAACTTGATACATAACTAAGTTGAAGCTTTGGCAAAGGAAAGCCATAATACTTGGAAAAAATTTCTGGGAATATGTTCCTTTCCACACAGATGTGGTACATTAGTCACAAAAATGTGGGCATGGTCTCCTATGCATGTGTAGAGAACCCATATTCTCCAAAGCTTTTAAAAATAACATGCATCACTTTGCTAAACAGAGAAAACCCCAAATATTATGGTGCCCATCAAATTCTTCATTCTCTTACATTTTGGTGGGTGCTTCGCTTACTATTAGAAGTGATAACACAGAGCGTTTAGTAAAAGATCACACGCAGACAAACTGTAAGCTGTTCTAGGATGTGCGTACCTGTTGCCAAGCTTGTACTGCAGTGTTTAGAGAATGAACCACCTGTTGCCCAAAGCTGATGAAGACAGAGTCCACTACGATGGAGCAGTCAAGCAGCTTCTCCCCGGAGTCGCAGGAAACGGCCATCTGCCCAAAGATGCCGAAGGGTTTCACCACGCTTTGCATCGTGACGTTTCTGCACTCGAGAAGTTTACAGTCCACCTGAGCTGAGAACCGGATCTCCTGACAGACAGGACTGTTGTTCCACTGCCGAAGATACAGGTGCGGTTCTTTGAAGGAAATAATCATGTATTCTAGTTCAGATGGCACATTTTTATCAGAAATAAATGGGTATAGGTACCGCGGTGGAGCTGTTGAGAAAATAACCAGGAGAAACAGCAGTTGTGATGAGCGAGTATTTTATGGAAAGAAAGACATGACGTTTGAATTATTCACTTTTTAAAGCTTACCGATTTTGTGATTTGCAGTTTAATAAAATGCAAACACTCTCTTGAAGGCATTTGATCTCTTGAATTACCATTTGATATGTGCCAACAAAACGGTTTTGTTCAATCGGTATGCCTCAAATATATATTATCTAAAGTTCACATTCAGTTTCACAGACAAAAATTTGATCACAGAAGACGACAGATACAATGAAGAGGAGGCAACTATCGAAGGAGAGTTTTTTGAAATGCTCTGTACCTACCAACCAAATCTCAAAAACAAAAACATGACTTGAAGAGAGTTAGAAAAAGCAGGTTAAATTCCATTTTTTGCTGAAAAGGCAAGATGCTTAACAGCAGCTGTGTTTAGTTTTAATCTGATTTTTTAAATCTGATTTTTTTCCTTTTTCCATTACATGTTGGGTTGAAAACCTGAATCAAAATGTACTAACTAGGAAACATTTGGTATAGACTTTTAGGAGTAATTATTCACGTAAGACTGGCAAATTTATAAAAGACCACTTTCAGTGGTGGCAAAATTTAATAAGACTCCACCTCATCAGCTTGTAAAAATGACAGTCTTTCACATTTCTGGAGAATTTGCCCATCCCTTGTAGAATGTATTCATGCTTTTGAAATCAGGTAATATCGAATACTTTTGGAATCTCTCCATCATTAATGTAGTAGCTCAGGACACAGAACAGAAACAGATGTATTTCTTTTAAAAAGATCCCAATTGCAAAAACAGTAAAACCTGCAATTTTTGTAACTTCCTTGAAAATTCTTATTAGGAAGCATGCAAAATCATGTCAGTTCAATACTACTGGTAATTTATATAATAGGTCCATATGGGGGTTCAAAAGTAAGGGGTATATCTGTTAGATGAAGTCAACTTCAGAATAATTTTGCCAGTGCTCATTGTTGGGGGAAATGAATGCCTCTTCCAAAAATTTCCACCACCACATGGGTGGTAGTCAGTGGGGAAAGAGCTTTGGGTGGTGGAGTGATTAGCAATCACAGCACTTCGAAACATCACTAATACTGTAATACACAGGATGAAATCCCTTCCATGTCTTTTCACTTCATGAAAAGAAAATAAATTATCTGGGTAAAAATCGATGAACTGTGTCTCAGAGAACACTCAAGAAAAACAGTAAGTATTAAGTGGGTGTTAGTTGATGCTGAAGAGAAGAGTACCTGTGCCTAGTTGATCAAGGTGATGACAAAGATGGAACTCCAGGTGAGCAAACTGGAAGGAAATGCAAAGAGATGGGACAAACCATGGGGTAAAACAGGAGTCGACTCTGGTACAGGCAGCCAGGGCTGTTGGAGTTACCAGTTGGTCACAAGTGCTTTGAGAACCAGATTCACTTGCAGAGCTATGGGAAATAAGTAATAAAAGATCAATGACCTAGATTTCCCAATACCATATAAGTGAAATGTCTTTCTATAAGTGTTTTTATTTTTATTTTTTTAAAAGACTTTATTTATTTATTTGATAGGCAGAGATCATAAGTAGTCAGAGAGGCAGGCAGAGAGAGGCAGAGGAAGCAGGCTCTCTGCTAAGCAGAGAACCCGATGTGGGGCTCGATCCCAGAGCCCCAAGACCATGACCTGAGCCGAAGGCAGAGGCTTTAATCCACTGAGCCACCCAGGTGCCCCTCTATAAGGCTTTTTAAAGCTAGCACCCATAATCCTATAGTTAATATATTATCATGAAATTTTACATATTTACTCACATAAACTAGTTGTTTTTAAAAATTAAGTTCAAGTTGATCATTGTCTATAAGTTAGCAGCAGAAAAATTTCAAAGGATTCTTCAAACCCCAGGTCATGTTGACCTACCTCCAACCCAATTTTCTTCCATCTGCATCTCATGCAATTTACAGACAACTTGTTTTTCTATTAGTTCAAGACCAACACAATTTGGAGTATGACTCTGCTGTTCAAAAACTCAATACTTCCAGCATCACCATAAATGTTTCACTTTGTTTTACTTCTCCAGATTGTCCATATCCAGAGGGCCATGAGTTAGTCACTCCTCTTTATTGAACACCCAGTAAATGCTGTAGCAGGTGCCATAAAAGTTAGGACCACCAAGGTCTCATGGACAGTTACACACAGTTACACTGCATGGGCCCTCTATTCACTTGCCCATCTGCCTACCGCCGTTTGAAACAAGTAAAATCTCATTAAAAGGAATAGTGAAGGCATCTGTAGGAGGGAAGAAGTTTGTACATGGCAGCTGCTGATGTGCATGGGAGACATGCTGCCTAGCTGCCAGGCCTCAGTGCTAGCAGACACACGGGACCTGGGGAGTGGGATGGCGCGAGGGGCATTATGGTGACGGTGGGTCACTGAATAGCTGCTACCCCATTCTCTCATCGTCCTCTGCCCTCTTCTTTCCAAATACAAAATTTGTTCTAGAGCTATGGGAGCCTGGCTTCCAAGTCTATGAGGAGCCTAGAAAGAAACATCATGATTTACAGTATCCTAGGGAGCACTATGACAGGAAAAACTAAGGAAATAAATCCTTGGTTTTATATCACCATCTAACTGGTGATATAAAATATGTAGACTTTTAGAAACCTCATCAAAAAGAACCACCACCCAGGTACAGGAAGGTTGGAGGTGCTACCAGAGTAGAAACCCAAGAGGAATGCAGGACAGCGTGAGGTGCATCACGTGGGATTCTCAGAGCGTGAATCTTCAGCTAAGTTTTGAAAGAGGTTGTGAAAAGCCTGGTGAAAATGAAAGCTAGGAGCATTGCAACACATTTACTGAGCCTTTAATTTTAAGAAATTTATAGTTATATGGTGGTATTTACAGCAATGTTAGTAAATCTCCAGTACCTACAAAGAAAATAAAAAACCCTGGGGCAATTTGTTACTGATTCAATGCTATGCGCAAGGAATGCACCTAAGTATATTCTAAAGTTTCTATAAATGGGCCTACTAATTTAAATAGCCTTCCAGGAATTTATCTGTGCAGTTACAAATAACAGATTTCATTGACTAGGTAAAATTAAAATTGTATTTATTCAGAAAGAGCAAAGTGTATTAGGTGTACATGTGTTTTACACATTTGAACTACTTTCAGAAGTTGTTAGAAATAGGGTACAATGTTAGTCAAAATATTATTAAAAATCCAGGCGAGAGTTCGATGAGATCAGTTTTAAAACAATGAGTATACAATTTGAGGTGTTTAATTGAAGTATTTTTCTTGCCAACTACAATTTTTGACACTCCTGAGATTTTCCAAGATTTATTTTTCTATCTTGAGAGTAGCAGATAGTATAACATATAATGAAAAAGGCTGCTAAAACAGAAGTATGTGCTACATTATTTATTCATAACAAATTGATTAATTCTTTAGTTCTTCCTATATTAAATATACACATAAATTTTAAAAAAACAGATATTTTGGGGCTTATACAGTAACTCCTAACATACTCAAGTAGTTAGCAATACTCTTTCAATCTTAAAATCCTAACTAAAATGGTTGTTGAGTTAAACTATATATGAAAAATTCAGACCTACTAAAAAATTAGATTCCTATCAAAATTAAAATTTCTTAATCACAAAATTAATATGGTATATACAACCTGAATATACTTTAAATGTATTTTGAATTCAGTAAAATTATAGTTTTTTTGATATGCAATTTGATTATTATGTATCATAAAGGCAGCATATATATATATATATATATGTATATATATATATATATATACCTCTTACTCCAGGACTAAAACGATGTAAATGTCATCATAGCTCTCATCATCATAGAGCTAACCAGTCATGTATAGGAGAGAGATGACCCTGTTAGGGATACTTAGAGCAGCTATGCTGACATATATTCCTTAATTGGGTACAATGAACCCTGATCCAGATGTCAAAAGGAAAAACATAATTTATGAGATGTGTAATCAGCAGAAATAGAGAAGAAAGTAAAAGCAGTGACTCCTTGGGGCAGCACTTTTCAAACATTAATACACAGAACTCAAGATTCAGTGGTTAGCTGAACTATCTCTAAGATCCTAATGGAAACTCAAATTCTTAGGATAGTGGAAATATTCTAAAATGTGGGAAATATGGCAGGAATTTTACACAGCCATATCTGCATTTTAGCCAAAAGGTTACTTACCAGCTGTCCCATAGAGGGGTGACTTACAGAAGGGTACCAACTCTTTTTTAAACAAGGAGTGTCTCAGTAAGTCTGTGTTTTGACTGATTAATAGGCATTCCTGGGACCCAGGCATGGTCCTTGAAGATTCATCCCTGGTGCCATTCTGGGGCAAACCCCTATGGTGGTGCAGGAACTCAACAATCTGCCTTAACTGATGAAGGCTTGAGCTTTTCTCTGGACCCCTTTATAGTAAGAAGGGTTTTATAATACAGTAAAACACAGCAGAGAGGTTAAGCAGAGAATAACTGGGTGAAAGAACCTAGAGAAGATACTTGCACTTCTATCTTTTATATCATAACATTCACCAAATTGTATCATCACCTGGATAAATCTCATCTTTTCACCTGTAAAATGAGTACAGTAATTGAATGACTCTTTGAGTATTAAAGGAGATGCTGCCTATGAACTGTTCAGCATAATATCTAACACCCATTAACGGAAAAAAATGTCATCCTGCTTTTTCTGGCTGGTAAGCAGAGTACCATACTGGTCATGTAGTTCACAACACGTTAATTGTCGGTGATGCCTTTAGTTCCCAAGACAGGTCTTGTAACATCACACTGACATTCATGTAATTGTTGCATGGTCTCTCAATACTGATTCATCAAACTCCCTCCTGCTACTGCAAAACCACTGCTCTGTCCATCCTGGGAGGGAGCTGCGTGGTTAAGAAGATGGGAGAATGTGAGTCTCTTGCACCAAGTTCTCTCTAGTCATTAGAATCATCATTTTTTTTTTTTAAAGATTTTATTTATTTGACAGAAAGAGACACACAGAGAGAGGGAACACAAGCAGGGGGAGTGGGAGAGGGTGAAGCAGGCTTCCTGTCGAGCAGGGAGCCTGATGTGGGCCTCGATCCCAGGACCCTTGATCCCAGGACCCTGCCGAAGGCAGACGCTTAACGACTGAGCCACCCAGGTGCCCTAGAATCATCATTTTTAAAATGCTTTAAACCAAAGGAAAAAATTCACTTTTACTGTATTCTAGGACACATATAAAATGGTGGAGGAGGGAGAAAAGCCTACTAAAAATATGATACCCACTGACATTGTAAAAATTGTCATGAACTATATAGATAACATAAATTTACTGTTTTGCCCAAGTGCACATTCAGTGGCATTTAGGACATCTGCTCTGGTGGACAAATCAGTGCTCCATCTCCAGAGGTTTTTCATCTTCCTGCACTCAAACTCTATATCCCTAAACCAGAACTCCCTATTCCCCTCTCTCCCACCCCCTGATGAACACACCATTCTACTGTGTCTCTAAAAATTTGCTATTCTTGGTATCTCACACAAGTAGAATTATACATATTTGTCCTTTTCACACCAATATTTTTTATTTCATTAAAAAAATTCTGGCTACAATCTGCTAAATTGATTTCATGATCCACTAATTGGGTTGTAACCACGGCTTAAAAAAATGCAGCAGGCTTAAATAGGCCCTCAGGTAAAGGACTCCTTTGTATCTGACTTTAAAGAGAGAATCTTCCACAGCTCACAGACTAAACACCATGACACAGAGACTTGTGAGTCATTTTAATATCACCAGCCTAGAACTTTAGGTGAGCCCCAAGGAAAACTGATTACTTTAAGGAATGTGTACAGGGAAAAGGGTTAGCTGGCAGAAGACCAACTCCTGGTGTTACATGGAGTTCAATCATCAACTAAAAGGAAGTAGTAAAAGGCTTCAAAAAGACACTTGGCGAAAAATACAAGCATCCCTTCTACCCAAGGTAGAAAAGGCAAAACTCATGTTTAGCCGGGGTAAAGAATATTCTGGTTTACACCTGAATGGTTTATGAATGTCAAAAGATTTTTTAAAACGTTACTCAACAAATTTAGGTACATTAAAAGTAGACATCCAAGCAGCCAAATGGAAGGAAAGAGTATCTGGAGGCCACAGTCATCTTCTGGTAGGAGAAAGTTCAACTGGTGGAGAGAAGAGAAACACTCCAGGACTTAATCATCACGATGCTCTTTGTCTAATTCCTCCACTGTCTGTCTATGCAAGAATCAAGGCTTTGGAAAATGAAAAGCATCTCCTCTTTAGAAAAAAAAAAAAAAAAGCTGTTGACCACTATCTCAAAGATTGCCTATATGAGTAGATGGGGGCTGCTTTTACAAGATGTTTAGGGAGTTGTGGCATATCTAAAAATGCAAGTACGCCAAAAAATTCACCAGAGTTTCCATTTTCATGGTGCGAAGAAAGAGAGCCCTTAGGCCCCTTCTTTTACTAAGATGCCTTCTTCCATTAACCAGCATGTTGTGGGGTGGGGGACATAAAAAGTCCTTCTAAGTCATCTGCTTTCATATGTTCTCATGTTGGGAGAAATGACCATGCAACATGCACAACAAACCACCAAAGACTTGGTGAAGGTGAACACAGTTGACGATTATCAACTGGTAATGAAGTTAACTGAACCTATACATCAAGATCGGCAGTTATTATCATGTTACAGATAGTTGCCTGTAATTTGTAGGACTTTACAAAGTCACAGACTTCTAGGATTAGTCATTTGGCATGAGGGTAAAGCAGGTGGGGTGGGGGGCGGGGGGTTGGGGCAGGGACTCAGAGAACAAAACAAATTAGATTGTTGTTCTGGTCCATCAGAAGACATCAAATTGATTCTAAACCCAGGGACCCTAGCATAGTGGCCCAAAACCTGAGAGCTGGGCCCACCACTCTGTTTGCCTTTTTAAGCCATTAAAAAAATGCAGCAGGCTTAAATAGGCCCTCAGGTAAAGGACTCCTTTGTATCTGTTGCCATTTTTTAAGCCATGGTTACAACCCAATTAGTCAATACTGTGGTGGAAACTAAGCTTGAAGTTACTCTACTTCAAATGCTGCCTTCAAAAAAAACGCAATCATTGCCAATCATTCCTCTTTATATGAGCAAGCAAACCACTGGTTAAAGATGGTGGAATGTACTTATTACAAATACAGAGGCACTGAATTAAAGATAATCTACCTCTAGGGGATAAACAGACTAAGGTTTAAGAGACTCGCTCTTTTGTCTCCAGTCCTTTTTTTTTTTTTTTTTTTAAATTTTATTTGTTTATTTGACAGAGAGAGATCACAAGTAGGCAGAGAGGCAGGCGGGGAGAGAGAGAGAGAGAGAGAGAGGGAAGCAGGCTCCCTGCTGAGCAGAGAGCCCGATGCGGGACTCGATACCAGGACCCTGAGATCATGACCCGAGCCGAAGGCAGAGGCCCAACCCACTGAGCCACCCAGGCACCCCTCCAGTCCCTTTTTAATGAAGGTTAACTGCCTACCCTTTGGACTTAGCACCTATTCATTCCTTAGGGACTCAGCTTAGAAATTCGTTTCTCAAAGTCAAATACCTAGTTGGTGATGGAGCCAGGACTTAAATCCAGGTCTTCTAATTTGCAATTCTCCATTAAATAGTGCTTCCATTTACTTACATATAGTGATGCCATTACCACTGAGTTGCCCTACACTGTTGCAGCTTTATGCCAACTGTGGGCAAGATGCTCTTTGCTTTTTCTTCCTCTTTTTTCTTCTTAAGATTAAGCTTCATAAGACTTGCTTTTATGAACTTTCTTCCTGGAACGTACAACAGTCTGATGCATATCCTTTTCAATCCACTGCGAATATTACTTATAAGATAATCTCTAATCATAAAGGGTCAGGTTTTTGTTTAGTTCTAAATTCCTCATGACAATATACTGGAGCTAACTGTAGCAATTTTCTTTCTGCATAAAATGCTGACATATTATTGAAGCTGTGATGTTTACTTTCTAGAAACTGGATGAAATTTATTTACTATCCCTTTTGCAAAGTGTCTTAGCAGGGTCTTAGGAAGTTGACTTTTAAACCAGCTCTTTAAATTTAATTTCATTAATAGCAAATTCTATCTGAAAAATGGTTAATGTCAAACAAAGCAAGATCAATTGTGAAATATTAGGTAACTTGAAAAATCCCAGGTGAGGACAAAAGATCTGTGATTACAATGTCAAAAGCTTGATGAAAAATTGCCTGAATTTGATTGTCTGCATAAATTTCCATTCCCTAAAGGTTCCACATTTCTGTAGTGCTAAGCTTACCACAAAAGTAATTTTTATGAATGTTTCAGATTCAGAGGAATTAACCTTGTCAAAAATGCTTCTTCCAGTGCTGAAAATGCATTCCTTCATAATTAGAATCGAGAAATGATTTCTAACTTGATACTATTAATGAAACTCAGATTAAAAACATTTTTGTTACTTACAACTCTATTTTCTGAGATTTCCTGGTTTCTGACTAGGTAACCTGTGCTTGGAATAGGCAGTCTTCCTATGCATTTGCTAACTTCTCGTGGGAAGGGTATTCTTTTCATTGCTGAATTCCACATATAGGTGAAATTTAGATCCACACCTCTACTATATTTTTACTACTTACAATCAATAGGTAACATAAAAGGAAAGCAATTATTCTTAAAGAGCCCACATGACCTGGAAATAGAACATATAAAGTATAAAAACACATTATTATTATTAAGCACACAGAATATAACTGGAAAAGACTATGAAGCTACTGTTAAAGTGTTAATAGAAGTTATCAGCGTGATGTGATCATGGGTGATGGCATTCTCTTTATTTCCCACTCTTCAATGAACAGATAGTATTATTAACAAAAACAAAGAGAGAAAGCATTCACAACTCTTTATAATATAAAGAAAGAATCAGAACACGAAATGATGTGCTATGATTATAACCTTGTAAAGGCATACAGTCATGGGCAAAAATAAAGGTAACACAGAAAAGAGAAAACAGCTTATTTGTGGGATGTTTCAAAGGATGGATGTTTTTTTCTCTTTGTTAGTGTCAGACTGTTGTTTGGGGAGAGAAAAGAATGGATTGTATAAGAGGAGTAAGATAATGCTAAAGCCAGTTCATCAGGAGAACTGGAACAGGACATTGAGAGTGACAGACAGCAAGATAGGCCTGAGCCCATGGTACACGCATTATCATATGACCCAAGAAAACTATCCCACAGACTCTGATTTAGTATCTTTTTCTTGTCTTTTGTGGGAGCACGAAAGGCTTGACTAATAGGGACACGTAAATGAGAAGATGGGCTGAAGAACAGGTTACCAAAGCCAATATTTTTCCTACTCTAAGTTAGTAGATGTATCAAGCAGATAAACATTAAAAACAAAGACAGTCTGGCCCTCTTTTGCCACTAATTAGATATCCTGTAGGAGATGTGGGACAGGAAGCTGTGGGGACATGATATAGAACACATGATGAAGTCTACAGTTCTAGGATTCTTTATGGCCAAATACAATGTAGAGCTACCTAGAAAGCCTTTGGTAGAAGTCATTTTGGTTAGCCAAGTTTTTTTTTTTTTTTTAAATGTCTAGAGGTATTTTAAGATTTTTTTTTTTTTAAACCACTTAAGATGGGTGTCTGGGTGCCCCAGTCAGTTAAGTATCTGCCTTTGGCTCAGGTCAAGATCCCAGGGTCCTGGGATGGAGTCAGGAAACAGGCTCCCCACTCACTGGGGAGTCTGCTTCTCCTCCCCCCATCGACCCCGGCTGTGCACAATCTCTCTCTCTCTCCCCTTCTCAAATGAATAAAATCTTTAAGAAAAAAATTTAGCCACTTAAGAAATATTTCCAAAATATACCTTTTTAGAAGGAATCAATACGATTTATTTAACCTTTCTCTTAATGTCCCAGGGTTATCATTAACACATATTGTTTACTGCATCATTAAGAGTCTGCTGAAGAATTAATGGTTCTTTTCTTTATACTTTTTTGCTCAGGATGGCTCTTTTTTTTTCTTCTGGTAGTTTGTTTTTTGCACTTTTTGGTTTTATACTGAAGGAACAGGTTCTTATCGGGAGGGCTCACAGGGCTATATTATGCATATAACACAGGATTTTTAATATGCAGACTTTGCTATGTCAGCTTCTGTCTTCTGTCCTAGTTCTCATCTGTGGTTTGTACAGATGCAGCTGCTAGCCAGCTGAGATACAGCTAAGCAAGGGGTCATTAGATATGAGGACTTAATGACTGTTTCCCAGCATAATGTCACTATTTCATTTTTTGCCGACTTACCTTTGGTCATCAGCACCATTTTGACTGCTGTTCAGGACAATTCTCCAAAGATCCGAGGATACCAGTTTCTTCTGGTCACTCACAAGATTGATATCTGGCAACTGTAGCTCACAAACCTTGCTTTCAGACAGACTGAATTCTTGAAATGCAACAAAAACCTTCTGGAGTTCATCCCAGTATTCCAAACTACAAGGAATCTATATTAAAATAAAGATTTTAGAAGTTGCAAATACAAACTATGATACAGTTCTATATTTGTTGAAATGCAAATTAAACCATCTAAGTTATAATATGAATAAGACTTTTAGAAAGGGATGTCTGTAAAAGACAGTAGTTCAGAATTTCTTTCATAGTTATATTTACCCTGTTTACCTACTTTATTTTAAAAGACCCATTCAAGAATATGTGAAAAAAGCCAAGAAAGTTTTTAAATAAAAGAGAAAAAAATGAGGAACAAATATCTACCAGGTGTTAAGTTTATTATAAGGCTATAGCAGTTAAAAGATAAGGTTTGAGTAGTGGACTACAAATAGAAGAAACAGAACAAAAAATAGTGTAAGATATAAGTACTGATAAATTTTAGTATGTAAGGAAGATACCATTTCCAACAAGTAGGGAAAGGCAGGAAATGAAGCTGCAAGAACTGTCCAGCCATTTGGTAAAACCAAAGTGTGTCCCTACATCATTCCTACATGAAGGTAGATTCCCAAAGGATAAAAATGTTAAAGGCCAAAACTGAAAGCAGAGGAGAAAAAAAATTGGTTAATATTTTTATAATAGGGGCAGCTTTTTATAAGCATCGCATGAAACCCACAAGCCTCACAAAAGCACAGTGGATAAAATCAAATTTAAAAAAAAAGCAAACTGGGTAAGATAGGTGATATTCTATGATAGTTCCAGGAGTAACTGTTGTGGTAGCAGAGAGAGCTTACAAATCAATGACAAAATGATACATAAGCATGTAGAAAAAAATTTAAAAAGGAAGTATGTTGGCAAAGGCAATTAGCGATGGGCCCTGAACTTCCCTGCATATCATTGCTAGGTATGACTAGGATGCAAGGCCCTGAAAGCTGTTAACTGGGGCTAGTTCTTAGGTTGTGTTTCCAGAGAACAACCCTGAGGCATGTGGGAAAGTCTCTCTGCAGGACAAAGAGAAGACTCACTCTAAAGGAGTGGATTTGACAAGCTCCATGTTCCTTGGCTGTCCCACATACCCATTGCATGCCTACCATCCCCGAGGGCCCTTCTGCATTGCCCATGTGGGACCTGCGGGCAAGAGGAACCAGTACAAACATGATGCTCATGTTACTTGTTGTGCGCGGAGTAATAATGTTCTTTGTTTCTGACCCATGAGTCTTCCATCTTCTGCCAGCAGCCACGGAACACTAACAGGCTGATTTATTAGCTGGTAGATGGTAAAATTGCAGACTCTGACACTAATTAGTTCACAGAAAAGAAAAGTAATCAGCCAGTAAGCATGAAAAGATACTCAACTTCACTAATACTTAAATTCAAATTCAAATTCACAACGTAGTGTTTTTTATTTGTTAATCTGGCAGTTTTAAAAGACAGACAGTTCCAATGTCTGCATGGGTAAGGGAATAAGCATTTCCATCCAGCATTTTTGGAGGGCAATCTGGTAATATCACTTAAATGCTTGGAAGTATATGTCTAAGAATTTGTTTACAGAGATTCCAATACAAGTGTGTATTTAGTTCAGCACTGGCTGTCTTAGTAAGAAATTAGAAATGACTCAGATATCCATTAATAGGGGATTAGTTAAGTATCACATGCAGATCTATAAATGGATTACTATACAACCACTAAAATGAATAAGGAATATCTATATATACTAACACAAAAGACATCCAAGGTACATCACTAATTAAAAAAAAAAAAGCTTTAAAATAGAACATGTGGGTTATTCCCATTTGTCTTTAAAAAAAAAAAAAGAAAAAAAAAAAAAAAGGACTGTCCTCAGGTGCGTCTTTTCTTTCGGAAGCATTCCCTAATTACCACCCTCAGAGCTGATGGCTGCCTCTTTTGTGTCACTACTATATCTAATACACTCCTCTATCATAAAACTCATCACACTTTGTAATTCCCTATTTACATGTTTGTCTCCTTTAGTCAACTCTGAGATCCTTGTACAAAAATGACTCATTATGTAAAAAAATTTTTCTTAGCATCTAACAGTTTTTGGACATACTAGGATCTTAACAGAAGCTTCCCAAATGAATAGATTTCTCCTTTTCTTTTCTAAATAATGATTCCTAATCTTTCAATGGGAATAAATGTTACCTCTCGACCCATAACAGTTTCTTTTCTTTAAAGAGGGACTTGAGCATCGGTGTGTGGAGAGATGCTTACTGGTAAAAAGGGGGAACAAAATGGATATGAGTTAGAGACAGGGGGATGCAACAGAAGCGTGTGTTCTCTTTAGTGATGAGGACAAGTAACACATTCATAGTAATACACTTTTACCCACCATTTCTTGAAATTCTCTCTCCCTTTATGCTTTCCATGACCCACATTTTTCTAACTTTCCCTTCTCTGGATCTTTGTTCCCATATTCTCTCTCAGCCTAAAATACCTGCATACCTCTTCATTTCTTATTGTCTCATATTTAATTCCTTCCCATCTATTAAGCAAGGTCCAAATGAAATACCACCTTATTTTGAGCCTTTTCACCTCCCCAGATGGAGAAATGCTCTCTTTTTTTCTGAACTCTAATAGTTTTTTAAAAGGGAATCTGTTTCATAGCTCTTATGTCTGTATACCTCATGTTATATTTATTTCTATACATGACATCTTCCCTGGTAGGCACATTCCTTGAGGAATGATTTCCATTTGGCTGAGCTTCGGATTTTCATAGCACCTGGCAAAGTGTATACAGTGAATGTTCAAAAAAAAAAAAAGTTGCTGAATGAATAATTCATGAATCAATGAATGAATGAAGGAATATACACAAACTGGGTGATTCCGTCCTTCTCTGGCACATTAAAAATTCTCCACAAAGAAGTACAGAAGATGAAAGCATGAACTTTGGAGTCAAACCTAACAGGATTCAATTCCTAGCTCCTAGCTATGAGTTCTTGGGCAAATCAATTTCTCCAATATCACTTTCTTTATTTCTAAAAAGGAAAGAGTTAACAGAACTATCTCAGGAATTGTGAGAATCAAAAGAGACAAAGAATCTCATATAATACCACATAGTAAAAGCTTAAAAAATGTTAGCCATGAATTACTTATCCTTCTCATGCTCAAAGAACACTTCTGAAACTGGGGCATCTTTACCAGGAGCTGTGAGTTTGTGAGAAACAGTCTTACTTGCCAGATTTCTTAATGATGGGCTGGGTTTGTAAGAAGAAAATAATAAGCCTTGAACCTGGATAGGCAGGAACACTGTAATCACAGTTCAATATAGTTTTCTGCTGCATGCCTATTAAAATGTGGCCCTCCATGTTGGCTATGACTTGAGAGATAAAGGACTTTCTCATTGCTTATCTCCCCTCTCGACTGCCAGTGACTGCCAACGAGTCAGTCCTTTGGTTTAGGTTAGTCATAACCAGAGGTGGGTAAGATGTGGAAGAGGGCAAATGAGTTTAGAAAAGCATATTTAAAAACCTATTGTTTTTCTGTAATGCAAACAATACAATGTAAAGTTCAAAATTATCTTCTTGGTAGGGAGGTTAAACAGAAAGTACAGTGAAAAGAAAAGACTTGTTTCTGGTATTGTCTCCAGAAGTTCTCCATTAAAATTAATATATAATAGCTTATGAAAATTGGCTGTCACATTGGAAAGCAGAGTGGGGCTTTAAGGAAAAAAAATCTAGTAATTTTTGATGTGCAAGGCGAGGGTTGGAATAGGTCCATAATATAAGGCAATCCAAGCTGGGAACCATTGTGGGAAGGCATGAGGCAGTTTAAGGGCAATGAAAGTGGACTGTACCAACACTGGCACTTAGGGGAGGAGGAGTTATGAAGAGTTCAAAAAGAAAGACTTGGAAGAGAGCCAAAGACAAACTTTATTTAGTTCACAACTTTGTGTGAGGCTGGCTCTGTGGTTACATACTTCAATTTGAACATTACAGACAACTCTGAAAATTCAGAAAACAATAGAAAACTACTAGAGAAATAAATCCCCAAATATCTCAGCTATGTGTTTGTTAGGATTTGCCTTTGAACACCCTATTTTTCTTGGTTAACAAAGGGATATTAATAAATTCACTCCAAATAAACTTCTGTTGAAAAAAATCGTACTACATTGGATGTCTGTGAGTACATTTGCTAAAGCATATTTGATCCCTTCCATCATTACAAGGATGTATTTGTCTTCAAGACTTCTGATGGAAAGCTAAAATGAGCATAACTAGTATTTTAAAGATAATTTTAGTCAATTATCCATTCAGATACACATTGAGTCATAAATTTATAAACCATACAGATAGAATCTTTGTGTTTTATTTCTCCATCTTAAAATGTCTTTCTGGTATGGCACTCCCATAGGACGAAATCCTTAAGTCATGGTTCTACAATTTCAGCAACTTTTTAATGAATCTGAGCCTCAGTTCCCTCATTTGTGAAATGCAGGTAACAAAAACTATTGTTTTTAGGCCATGTTAAGGATTTTTGACTTTACCTTCACATCAGTGGGATATCTTTGAAGGGTTTTAAGCAAAGAAGTAATGGGTCAAATGTATGTTTCTTTTAAAAGCTTTTGGATGTATAGAGAATGGATTAAAAAGGGGCAAGCCTGGATGTGAAAGGACCAGGCAGGAAGTGGGTACTGTGGTCTATACCTAGAGTATAGTTGGTGGCAGCAGAGTGATGTGTGGGAGATTCTTGGGACATAAAACTTTATCGCCTGACTAGATACAAGGAGAAGGAAATGTCAAGGTTGACTCCCAGGTTTCTGGCCCAAGCAATTGAGTGAGTGCTGAGGTCATTTACAAAGTTGGGTAAGACTCATCTGTCCCATGAGGGAGTAGGTTTGTGGTATATGTGGGGTAGAGGAGGGGAGATCATGAGTTCATTTTTAGGCAAGCTGAGTTAGAAGTAGCAATGAGTTATTCAAGTGGAAATCTGCAGTAAGGAGTTGGCTATTCTGAAGAGTAGAAGAGGGAGTTAATGTGTTGATACATGGCTCTAGGTTTGCCCAGCCTTAGCCTTTTGTCTGGAGAGTGTAATGGAAAGACAGAGCATTAGAGTTCAGGGTATTTATTTGCAAGAGGGTGTTTTAAATGATGGATTAAGAATATAAACTGGTTAAAAGGGGATGAGAAAACAGAGTGAGCTGATGGACAGGGAGAAAGAAGGGATAGGTTTCTATGTGATATTTACAGGCTTATATATAGTTTAACAAATGACCATAGTGGAGCCTGCTGAGTGAGCAGGCTGGAGAGACAGACCACAAGTGAGAGGAGATGCTGGAATGAGTGATTAGGGAGGCAGAACAGTTTGGGATGACTGCAAGGTCCAGGACTTGCCGTTGGCTGGGTCATTTGCAAGGATGTTGATGTCAGTTGGGGGTGGGCTAAATGGGTGATGGGTACTGAGGGGGGCACTTGCAATGAGCACTGGGTGTTATATGTAAGTGATGAATCACTAAATTCTATTCCTGAAACTAATATTACTCTATGTTAACTAACTAGAATTTAAATGAAAAATTGAAGGAAAGAAAAAAGAAGCCATGGGCCAGAGACTTCTGAGAATTTGGAAAAGTGACAAAAAAGTTAGTAGGTGACAACAACAAAGAGGGGTGGGGAGGACAATTAATTAGATGGAATGAGTCTCAAAGGAGCAGGGAGATTTTATACGAGGGTAGAAGAGCAAAGGCAAGTGGCACCGGTGAACAAAAACATCTTATCTCCTGACCTTGAGGTAAAAAGAGATTATGCTGAGTGAAATAAGTCAAACAGAGAAAGTCAAGTATCATATGGTTTCACTTATTGGTGGAGCATAACAAATAATATAGAGGACAAGGGTAGATGGAGAGGAGAAGGGAGTTGAGGGAAATTGGAAGGGGAGGTGAACCATGAGAGACTATGGACTCTGAAAAACAACCTGAGGGTTTTGAAGGGGCGGGGTGGGAGGGTGGGGGAACCAGGTGGTGGGTATTAGGGAGGGCACAGATTGCATGGAGCACTGGGTGTGGTGAAAAAACAATGAATACTGTTACGCTGAAAATAAATAAAAAATTTAATTAAAAAAAAAAAAAAAGAGATGGAGGGAATGAAGTCTCCACCTCAGAGGGTTACAATGGTGCACAGAGACCCAGGGGACAGCAAGACTTTTATCTAAGGTAAAGGGGCAGGGGAAATGCTTAAAGAAGAGATCGAGGTTTAGAGGAGTTCACAAATCAAGTGTTCCAGAGGGCTCAGTGGAAGGGTTTGGGAGGTAGAAGAAAGAAGGTCAGTGAGAGGAGGAAAAAGGGATGCGAATCAGTGTCTATCCATACAAGAGGAGATGATTCTTTGGGGTTTCTGCGTGAATCAGTTGGTTAAGCATCTGCCTTCAGCTCAGGTCATAACTGCAGAGTTCTGGGATGAAGCCCCATATAGGGCTTCCCACTCAGGACAGAATCTGCTTCTCCCTTCCTCTCTGCCCCTCCCCCTACTCATGTGCACTCTCTCCTTCTCCCTCTTTGTCAAATAAATAAGGAAATAAATAAAATCTTTTTATTTATTTATTTATTTAAAAGAGGGGATAAATCTCCTAGTTCAGGTAGTATCTAGGAGAGAGGGAAGAGAGCCATGTGTTGAAACTGAGTCTTGATTTAGGAGGGTTAGAGACAATGGTTGTGGTTCTAAAAGTTATGCTACTATTTGCTCCTGAGGTCTGGCTTGCATTGTGTGTGTTCTCTGAGAGGGATTCTTAAAGAACTCCAGCTATTTCTCCAGTGAATTCATAGCACAAAATCTGATATCTGGTATATGCTTAATAAAGTTTTAAACTAATGAATGTAGTTAGGTGCTGAAAAGTTAACACTTTAACCTTCCTAAACAGTCTTCTATTCTACAACGATCTTGTTTTATATATACTGAGCACTTCCATTTTATTCTGCAATCACATCCACTTTGAACAAACTTTTCATTAGCTCACTAATCTTCCTTTGCCTTTCAGTTAGGAATTGACATTGCCCAGCTAATCTCTAGGTTAGTAGTAACACAATTAAACTAACAATTGAATGCAGTCATATTGTGCTTCATATGGTAGCAATTAATTATTCTCAAGGAATAACTCTGGGCTCTGTTTTGTGTGATCTATTTAAATAACTTTATTATGTGCTTTTAGGTCTGAAAGAGATGATGTGAATGATCTTTAGTTACATATCTATAACTGAGGATTTATTATTAATGCCTGCGCTGAATAACTTGAAGGAAAGAGGACTATTCCAAGGAAGTCTGGTTGCCAAAAAATAGTTTAGAAAGCTTGAATATCTAATACTGAGTCATGGGAAGTGGGAACAAGTAAATTGGTTTCACTGGAAAACATTCCACATGTAACACATGGTACATTTCAAATGACTGTCAAGATTATATATTTTTTTATAACATTTTGTTTTCCTATCCATTATTTGACAGAATCTAAAAAATTAGCCAGCCATACATAATAAACTGTACTCTAAGCATATGTGGTCTTTGCATATGAATATATTTTAGGTTGTATATCTGCCAGTTGGTAAGAGCACATGTATTTTTGCATTTAAAATGTTATTCCACAATTTGTTTCCATTTGATGGCTAATTTGGGAAGATTTGCATGTGTGTTGGCTATTTAAAAATATTTCTGGCACAAAGAATATTTTGGCACTTAATTTGTTTTTATTACTTAATAGCACTGCCAAGACTATTAGCAAGGTTGCAAGTGCCCATCTGTCCTCATAGATAAATCTCTCTGATTTCTTTGTGCAGGGCCTGCTGAAGCTAGGCCACTGCCCCTTTGCCCACTCAGTCATAATAAGCAACATAGGAAAAGGATACCGAGAAAGTGTCTTCCCTGTATTTATGAGTATAATAAAGAGTCAGTAGGGAGGAGGAGATCTAGCAAGTGATGGATTCCATCAGTCTTGCTTCAACTGTCTTTTAGTTTGTATTAGACAAAATAGAGGCAGAGTAGCTACATAGGGCTGGTTAGTGAGTATAAAGCTGGAACTTTTGTTCAGGACTAGTTATTAAAGCCTGGTTGTAGCAGAGGACACCACTTTTATTACTCCCCCCACCACATTTCCAGATTTCTCAGGATGCCAACTCAACAGGTGAGTAGGGGGAAGAACAGCTGCTTTTTTCACCATCACCTTTGTTTTTGTAATAATAATACTGATGGCAGCTGTGGCAGAAGAAACTACCTTGTGAATAGTCCCTTACAATTTACAAAGATTTTTCTTATATATTACCTTAGTGAGGAAAGTATTATTGCCATTTTACAGATAAGTTAACCATGGCTCAGAGAAGTCAGGTATCATGTTCAAGAATACACATTTAATAAGACAGACCTATTGGCTATAAATCTTATGCTCTTCAACTCATTACCCTTAAAGAAGAAAAACACACCTAATACTGTGTCACTTGAAATTCCCATGTTCCCATTTCTTTAAAGTGGATTCTTGGGAAGAAATCTGAATGTGGGATCCATTTTGATCTTTATCATTTATCCCAGTCTTTTTAGTTACTTAATTGGGCAAATGTTTTCTCTTTTTTTTCTCTCAGCACTTTGAATATGTTATTTCTCTCCCTCTGGCCTGCATGGTTGCTGATGAGAAATCAGTTGTTGATCTTATCAATCATCCCACATATAGATGATGAGTCAAAAAGTTGTTTTTTGACAGTTTGATTGGGTTTGGTGTGGAAATCTTTGAGTTTATTCTACTTGAAGTTCACTGAGCTGTTGGATGTGTACACTAAGTTTTCACCAAATCTGGGAAGTGTTCAGTCATTATTTCTTCAAATATTCTTTCTCTCTCTTTCCTCCCCTTCTAGGATTCCCATAATGCATAGCTTGATACACTTGATGGTATTCCACAGGTCTCTGAGGCTCTGTTAATTTGTCTTAATTCTTTTTCTTTCTGTTCTTCAGACTCAATAATGTCAACAAACCTATCTTTAAGTTTACTAATTCTTTCTTCCCTGCTCAAATCTGCTGTTGAGACCCTCTAGTAAATTTTTCATTTCAATTACTATACTTTTTAACTCTGGGATTTCTATTTTATTCTTTTTTCTTTATAATATCTATCTCTTTATTGATATATTTGGTACAAAGTCATTCTCATACTTCCCTTTAGTCCCTTAAACATGGATTTCTTCAGATTCTTGGCTAAAGTTTTGTCTAGCAAGGTCAACATTTGGGCTTCTGAAGGACAGATTCTTTTGATTGCTTTTCCCATCTATGGGCCATACTTTGTTTCTTTGCATATCACATATTTTTTTGTTGAAAACTAGTCATTTAAAATGATACAAAATTTTATTATGTTAATGAGTATTAACTCTATTACTATTGTACTGTTAATAAACAGTGGCAACTGTGGAAATCAGATTCTCTCCCTTGCCCAAGGCTTCTTGTCATTGCTATTTGTTGTAATTGTTGTTTGTGTCTAGTAACATTTATGAACCAGTTCTAAAAAGTATGTATTCTTTATTGTATGGCCACTTAAGTCTCTAGTTGGTGAGCTTAGTGGTCAGTTAATGATTACAGATTTCCTTAATAGTCTAGAACCAATAAGCCCCCATGTCTGCTGAGATGCTCTGTGTGCTATTGGGACATGCTTTCAACTCTGCCTTAGTCCTCCCTTCGTGCTTATGCAGAGCCTTAAGGTTAGCTAGAGGTGAGAGTGTAGGGCCTTCTCAGGTCAGTGTTGTGCAAGTGCAGAGCCTGGGGCAAGAACACAGCTCTAAGCATTCCTATGCTGTTGTGGTTTCCCAGGTATCTGCTGGAGCTTTTCAAAGCTTCTGTAAACATCTCATTCTGCAGCTTTTCCTTTCAAACTTTTTGGTTAGCTTAAAAGTTTATCATCCACTGCCTTAAGCAGCCTTAAAATTAATCAATTTCCTCACATGCTTCCTCACATATACCCCTGGGGTGGGGTGGAGCAGAGACTTTTCACACGGGAATATTCCTAGCTGATAACTTTTGAAAGAGTAATTGTAGTGAAACTCTTATTTTGTAATAGACAGTTATTTTACCTTATTAACCATTAAGAATATACACTTCATTTATAACAATATCAAAGTGGTATTAACACTAAATATATTCCACAGGGGTAATGCATTGGAAAGATTAGAGATAGATAGGTTATGGAGTTTTTAACTGATGACTGTAAGAGAGCAGGTAAGTAAATAGTTAAAATAAAGAAAGGTCTGAGCATGAAATAGTTGATTGAGGGGTGACTGGAAGAGACAATGTATATGTAGAAATTGGTATAAATGGACAATAAAATCATTAAAACCTGATAAGCTAAAAAAAACAAAACAAAACAAAACAAAACCCAGCACTGCCTTAATACAATACAGAAGAGGTTTCTGTTTATAATTATGATTGGCCGTAACTGTACTAAATATGAAGAACATTTCTTATAATCAGTTATTTATAATAACAATAGGAGAAACATTCATTACTCAGAACAAATGCAACTGAGTAGAGATACTTTCCAATAGTTATTAAATAGTTTTCAATAGTTATTAAAAAATGTATTCTGAGGGCACCTGGATAGCTCAGATGGTTGGGTATCTGCCTTCAGCTCAGGTCATGATCTCCAGGTCCTGGGATCGAGCCCCATGGCAGGCTCCCAGCTCAGCGGGGAGTCTGTTTCTCCCTCTCCATTTGTCTCTCCCTATGTTGTGCTCTCTCTGTCTCTGTATCTCTCTCAAATGAATAAATAAAAATCTTGAATAAAAACGTATTCTGATAATGAATTTACTGATTTTTTGGTTTCTACTTCAAAGTATAAATCTATCATTTAATTATGACACAGAATACAAATATATTTGCAATCTCAAATGTTTTTAGTTTATAATACTATTTCTTTTTATATGTACCTGCGTTTTTAGCTGATTTTGAAGAAGGAAAAGAAAAGCTTCTATACATCTTCAACTAATAGAAGTCATACAAAAAAAAAAAAAAGTAAAATATTGGAACCAGTTGAGAAACCACAAGTATTCAAATGCAGGAAATCATGATTTTATAACATTTGAATGTGATCTACTCTTGGGAAACAAAGTTAACCAAACCCTATTTCTGTACAGGAAATATTCCAGCGTACAGTTGTAATACATTGTGGTGAAGGGGTACAGCTGCAGAGTTTTCACCTGTAATGCCCCACTGGTATTGTGGCTTACTGCATTGCATCAAGACTGCCTTCCTGTCCGGAAAACCCTCTAAGTACAAACAAGACTCTAAGTCCAGATTTTATTTTCCCTTGGTATCAAAATATGGTAATTTAAGAGCCCTGAGAAATACTTTTTAGCCTTTAAAAGGAAATATGTAACATTCTTTTATTAGGATCTATGTTTGGGTTGGTTTTTCAAAAAACTTAACATATGACCCAGTTATCTTATCAATTTATCAAGCTACCAAGTTTCAAGCAAATGCAGGTGTGTAATATGACATCTTTCAAGATAATATTTTTCCTTAAAGAGAAATAACAAAAATATATTAAGAATTTCTGAGTCAAAACTAACTTAAAGCAGAGGCAACTTTACTACTTTATGGTTTCTTTTAATAAGAATACAAGTCCTAAACTCAGTACTGTGTTCTACTCTCATCTCTAACTGTTCAGGTATTTTACTCATTTGCATGAAATGATGAAATGTACATGGTATACTGTAAAGAACACTAATTGAGAATCAGGGAGAGCTTACTTCTTGTCTAAATTTAATTGCTAGCTGTTTTTGTCACCTTGAGTTGAAGTCACGTAACCAATCTGAGCCTCAATTTTCTTACCTCTAAAAAATTAGGATGATGGGATAAGATTATTCTAGCTCTTTCCAATTCTAAAGCAATATATAAATATATAAAGAAATATATATATGTACAGTATTACATAAATATAAATGTATGAATATAGGGTTTGCTTCTTAAAGTTTATATTTTAGGAAGAGTGTTCATATTTTAAAGTGTACACTGTGTGCCAAAATTTACATGATTTTATTCCAATCCTAGTGATAATTCTGTAAGTTAGTTAAGGATATATCCATTTTAGATGAGGACAAGAAAGATCCAAAGGGTCACACAACTTGCCAAGGATCTCAGTAATAATAAATTATAGGGCTTGGACCACTGGATTCTAGAATCCAGGGAGCTTATTCACTTTACTGTACTGACTCCCATATTTTAGTTACCTGATTGTGCAGGATTTAAAAACTATGCAACCTGACAAATAAGCAATGCTCATAAACCAAATACTTATACTGCAATAATTTGCTATATGATTGTTCTTAAAACTAAAAAAGTTAAAAATATAATAATCATTGATAACCACTCTTAATAATCCTTTACAGTAAGAAAGAGAACTATCATACAGATAGTATAACCTTCAATAATTGGAAAGAAGAAGGGATTACAGAGTAACTTTTAAAAATCTGAAAATATTTTAGAACAAAGAGCAAGCTTAGTGTATTTTATAAAGACTTGTCATAAATGTTTAAACTAGAATGGGGTCAACAAACTTGAGGTATATATACATACACACATCAAGTGTTTGATACATATGCATACATATATGTCAATATGTGTGTATATATTTACACAAATATGTGTGTACATATATATGTGTGTATACACACACACACAAATAATGTGCTATCTGTTTCAACTACATGACTTTGACTATGATAGGAGGTAGAAAATACCTAAATGAGTATATGTCTGTGTTCTAATGAAATTTTGTTTACAAGGACAGATGATGGGCTATATTTGGCCTTCAGGCCATGTAGCTTGTTGATCCCTCATTTAGATGAATATTGTTGTCTTTACAGAGGTCCTTTAGAGTATGTCTTTTGGGAAATAATTCTCCATGAGTCTATAATGTTTCCACACATCTTAGAGGTAAGATGTTTGTTCCAGACTAACTTTTCAAGGATATATGTACAGTAAACAGCCATGGAAGATGGAGATAACGTCTCCCTACAAAAAAAGAGCAAGCATGTTTACTTCCCATTATACAAGATTCAGGCTCCCCAAGTTCTAGGTTCCTCTCCTATAATGTAACTCACTGTGTATGCAAGTGTCACCTGGCTCTTTTCATGTTGCCCTAAAGAAACTGGGGCTTGATAAACCAGCACATATGCACTCTGTTGTAGGTATTAAGCTGCCATTCATCCAGCACTTCTGTGTTTTCTATCAGTATCCATGGGAGTGCAGCAGGCTAAGCTGTTAGACTGCAAACAAGGTAAAACTTAGACTCTTCACAATTTTTGACAATATTTGCATTTATTTAATATCTATTTTATATGTTTCATATATATCACACATATACATAAATACATGTATAAGAATGAGAGTTTTTTAAACTCTTTTTTTTTTTATAGGTTTTATTTATTTATTTGACAGACAGAGATCACAAGTAGGCAGAGAGGCAGGCAGAGAGAGAGGAAGGGAAGCAGGCTCCCTGCTGAGCAGAGAGTCCGATGCGGGGCTTGATCCCAGGACCCTGAGATCATAACCTGAGCCGAAGGCAGAGGCTTTAACCCACTGAGCCACCCAGGTGCCCCAAGAATGAGATTAATTAACCCCTCAATTATTCTTAATTTATTTAATGGTATTGTTTCTATGATAAAGGCAAGCTACTAATAAGCAGGCAAGAGTGACTCATGATTTTGATTCTGATGGAGGTATGATGAAAAGAATTATTTGCTGACACATACAGAAAGGAAAAAGAAAAAAAATATAAAAAAATTAAAGATACTAAGCCTGCCTAATCAGCTCCCAATTAAGAGGAAGAATGTACTGTGTAGCTTCCCTCCCTCCCTCCTTTCCTTCTTCCCTCCCTCCCTCCCTCCCTTCCATTTTCCTTCCTTCCTTCCTTCTCTTAAGATTTTATTTATTTGAGAGGGAGAGCAAGAGCAAGCACACATATGCGAGTGGGGGAAGAAGCAGAGGGAGAGGGACAAGCAGACTCTGTGCTGAGCACAGAGTCCCCATGCAGGGCTCAATCTCATGATCCTGAGATTGTGACCTAAGCTGAAATCAAGAGTCAGATGCTTCTTAACCAACTGAGCCACCCAGGTGGCCCTGTGTAATTTTCAAAATAGTAACCTTAGTTGACCCCTGATATTCTGAATAAATGTCCTAGGAGAATAAATCTCAGTGTGTTAAAATGATATTATATGCAAATTCCATTAATATTCCTAAGGAATTATGCCCAAATTCTGGCCCCTCCTTATCTTCCCAGACTAATCTACTTTTATCCTATATATGCCTTTAGCTGCCTTCAATTTGTCTCCATCAATGCTTCTTGAAATCTCATCCATCTTTCAAAACTATTCTCTTCACCTCCTCCCAAGAAAACAACAAAACACCCTTATCTAATCATCCAAATTAGAAGTGATTTCTCTTCTGAACTCCCAAAACATACATAGTTTAAAGTCTTCTTATGGCATTAGGTAATACTATTTTGTGTTGTGGTTATCTATGCATATCTGTGCACACAAAACTCCAGCTTGGATATCATTGTAACTTTCTGCCTTTCCTCAAAGGAACTCTGGGTAGAATAAGTACATAACCTTAGCTGCTACTCTCTTTGTTCAAAACTTTTAACAGAAATATTGCAAAGGTCTCCTTGTCTTCACCCAGCTCATTCAGTAGGCTTCACAGACCCACAAAGAGATCATGAAAATAGTATGTAAAGCCCAGGGCCTTTGGCAATTACTTTGAGGAGACAGTCTCAATGCATTAAGCTAATCTTATTCTATTTTATCTTAGACTTTTAGTCACTGTCAACACCCACTTAGTACTATGACAGGTACTGGAAATCAAAGGTAGATGTCATACAAACTCTGCCCACAAGAAGTATGATGTAAAGGAAGGAATCAATAATATAAATAGGCCCAGGGTAATATGGGCATTCTAAAGAGGGGCAACATTCCCAGCCTGCAGGGAGATAGACAATACCAGGGAAGGCTTCCTTGAAGAAGGATCAAGAAATGAACATATAAATGTAACAAATTCATACATGTACAAGATACGTTTTATCTTTTCAAGATTCAAGTTAAGGCACTCCCTACCTGGAAATATTACATTATAAATGTATACAAAATTCATACCATTAAATTAAATGTGAAGTGTCGTTTTTTTCAGATATACATAAATTTAGTTGGTAAGAAATGACAATGTAATGGGCACAAACCATTGGGGAGTATCTATTTTTAAAAATGGATGAAATGTATTTTACTATAAACTTGAAAATCAGGAAGCATTAATTTTCATGTTATTAGGTATCTAATTAAATTTTGTTCACAGCACATAAAATACTTAGAATTTGAAAATATATGTTCAAATCTGATAAAGCAAACGTAAGTAGACTGTATAGATTCCTAAGACAATCATATTCTCAAATGACCACCTCAACACAATAGCCCTAAAGTGGAATGCAAAAGAAAAGGAGTCAGGGATACCTATGATATATACCCTTACCAAGAAAACGTGAATACCTTTGACATTGATTACGATTCTTTTCCTATTATCTATCATGTCAAATTTGCCTGAAATAATGACTTAGAGTAGTTTAGTGCCAATCACTCTTAGCCTTATACTTCTCTCATTTACCATTAAGAACACCACAGGGTGTTAGAAAATAATGTGTATTTACATACCAACCAAACATATCAGACCACAGCTCTGTTCACTTGTTTTCAGGTTTCAGGTGGCTAAGGGAACAAAGAAGGCTCTCATAGATACCTATAATTTTCTAAGTCTTGCAAAATCATCTCTTAGAAAATCTACAGAGAGGCAAATTTCCTGGGCTAGAATGACTGGCTCTTTCTTCATAAATTAGCAGATAGAATTTCTGGCTGTACTGACCACCATTATTTGGTGGTGACCTATGTCCTGTTAAGCGAATCATCATGTAGAAAGAATGTAATGTGGAAAAGATGAGTTTTGGGAATGCTTTTTAAGACAATTTAGTTAAATTCATAACACATCATGGACTAGAATAAAAGCCACAGACACCTAATTTGCTGTTTCGGGGTACATCACAGGCTTTGCACGGCAAATTTTTCTCTAATTAGATTCACAGAAATAAAAAACACATAACATAGAAAACTAAGAAATAGTACGGACAAGGGTTAAAAAAAAAAAAAAAAGACCCAACAAACAGTTGCGCCCATAGGTCAATTTTTATATTCACACAGAAATGATCAGCACCTTCGTGGGTGTTCCCCATTACGATCTTCTTACTCTGACCCTACTGCCCAAGGGAAAAAAAGTATTCTTGGAACATGTCACTCTTAAAAAAGTAAAAAAAGAAAACCCACAAAGAACAAATGCTTTTATATTCCCTAATATAAGCAGTCCTTAAAATTTTAGTAAACAATTAAAATAGATGGTATTAATTTTATAGTTTTCCATAAAAAAAAAGAGAATGGCTTATTTTTAGGGTTAAAAAGTATAAACATTTTTGCCTTATTTTCCATGATTATACAATATTTAAAGGCTTTGATTTTCATTTATAATTCTTGATATGCAAAAGCTGACAATTCCAAAAGGAATTGGATGATTTTGGATGATTTTGCCCATGACTGAAAAATATAGGATTATAGATTCTCTAAGAGGTAAAATCTGGCACAAGTCTGAGTTTCCTTGAATGTAATAATCTATGATTTTTTCTCAATTATATATCCTCAACCCCAGGACTTTATTATATCTCAACTGGATATTACAGCTTTATAGTCTGATCTAAGTATTTTAAAAAATTCCTTTGGCTAAAAGCCAAATTTAAAGCTCTTTTTTTTTCCTTTTTTTTTTTTTTGTACAAAAACATATCTATTTCTAACTTCTGGCCTGCTTCTCTCTTTGGACCTCATCCCTGACAGACATCTGTATTTTGTAACTTTTCCTACATTCTGGCTCTGAAGATACTCCGAGTTTTGGCCCAATAATCCTTTCCTGTTTGAATTCATCAGTGTGAGAATCACAGGATTGTAAAGGACTTTGGGAGGTCATATAGACATCAACTTGGTGCTCTGGACACTAACCCCAAATTGTGAAGACAAATGATGTTTAAGACATGTAGAAAAGATTTCAAGATTTATCTCATCAAAACTGGAGTGCTTAACATGCCTCGGTATTAGAAAATGCTTTACGATATAGTTTTCATTTTATAAAAATGTTATTTTGGCAGACATCATGGCCTTCCATAAGATGAACTACCATAGAGCTTATATGCTTAGTCCATTAAAGCTATATTTAAGACTGAGAGAAATTAGTTGCTGGGCTCCAGTGGTACAGAACTGGGGCACGGGAAGTACTTAACTTACAGGACAGTAACATCACTTTATTGATGGTAATACAAATGCTACAGACATTGCCATTCTGATTAAGTTTGGTCTTTAGCTTTGATCTATTTTATCTACTTCTACATATAAATGAGAATTACTATTTTCTAGGTTAATTTTTAATAAAAACAACAACACCTAGCATAACTAGGTTCCCTTACTAGCTATATGACCTTGAGTAAATTCTATTTGTAGTTTCTTTACCTATTAAACTCTAATGACAATATGGAATACCCAAGATTTTGGAAACAGCAAATGAAAGAATGTAGGTAAACTGCCCAGCAAAATTTCTGGCACACAGAAATTGCCCAATAAATGCAGGCTGCCTCTTCCCTCTTAGTGAAGAATGAATCAGTGAATTTTATTTCTGTGGGCTGGAGAAACTATGCTGACAAACTATGGAATAATCGATGTGTAAAAGGTTGACAGAGGACGTGATAATGACGGATCAGACTGATAATGTCTGATCAGTTTTAACATCACCAGAAATGAAATAAGCAGACACCATATGAATCTGCTTATGATGCAACAGAGGGAATATTGTGTCCCTTGGAATGTATTCTAAAAAGAAAAAAAAAAAAAAACACACACAACTGAAATACAATCAAACCACCACAGCCACTATTAGCTTACAGAAAATACACAGAAAACAAGAAAATTTAAACAATATTATAAAGATAAATTGTGAATCAAAATGTAAAATTTAGAGAATTCTATAGGTCAAATAATCCAATGTCTTCAACAAATAAATGACATGGAGGAGAAAAAACTAAGAGAGGGAACTGATGTATATGTAAAAATCATACTGATCAAACAATGTGTGGATCTCAGTGGGATCTTTATTCAAACAAACCAACTCTAAAAAGTATTTTTGAGATGAGAAGAGAATTAAATACAGACAACTATATGATAACAAGGAATTACTGTTAATTTTGCTGGCTATGATAAAGATATTTAAGTTATATTTAAATATATTTATGTTAACAATGCTTACTATAGTTTTTATGGGTGAAATGATATAACCGGGACTTTAAGAAAAATACTGCAGAAAAACAATATCAGCATCAACAAAAAAAGGTGAGGGGAACAGATGTAACACAGACAACAGGATACTGACAATTACTAAAGATATGTGAAAGACATACAGAGTTTATTATAGTGTTCTCTCCATTTTGTATATTTGAAATTTTTCATAACAGAAACTTATTTTTTTCAAAGAGAATGATCAAGTTTTTTTTCCCAACTAAAATTTATCAAATGATAGATTTCTTTTTTAGGAATAATATAATAAGCATACCAATTAAAATTTTATAAAATTGCTTGAAGCTTCCTTCAAAATCAGTTAGGAATCATGTTAGAATATGGAGCTCATATAACAGAAACAACTGATAAAACCCATGCTCATATCTTAGAAAAGGTCATATTTGTCTTGAATTAAAAACAAGAAAAAAGGAAGGGGGGGAAAAGTGCCATCATAGGAGAAAATACTTGCAAATCATATATCCAGTAAGGGGTTAAAATCTAAAATATATAAAAAACTTATATAAGCTCACTAACAAAAAAAAAACCAAACAATCCAATTAAAAATTGGGCAGAAGACTGAATAGACACTTTTTCAAAGAAGACATTCAGATGGGCAACAGGCAGATGAAAAGATATTGACATCACTCATCCTCAGGGAAATGCAAATCAAAACCGCAGTGGGTTATTACCTCATATCTGTTAGAATGGCTATTATCCAAAACACGAGAAATTACAACTGTTATTGAGGATGTAGAAGAAAGGGAACCCTCATGTGCTATTGGTGGGAATATAAATAGGTGTAGCCTATTTGGAAAATAGTATGGAGGTGCCTCAAAAAATTAAAAATAAAATTACCATATGATCTAGTAATTCCACTACTTCGTATATATCTGAAGAAAATGAAAGCACTAACTCGAAAAGATACATGCACCCCTATGTTCACTGCCCCATTATTTACAATGGCCAAGATATGGAAACAACCTACGTGTCCATTGATGGTTGAACAAAGAAAAGGTGGTATATATACACAATGGAAAAATATTCAGCCATCAAAGAGAATGAAATCTTGTCATCTGTGACAACATGGATATACTTTGAGGGCATTACGCTAAGTGAAATGAGTCAGACAGAGAAAGATAAATGCCATCTGATTTCACTTATATGTAGAATCTAAAAACAAAGAAGTGAACCATAAAATCAAGTTCATAGACAGAACAGACTGGTGGTTGTCAGAGGCAAGGGTGGGGGTGGGCAAAATGGGCAAAGGGGTTAAAAGGTACCAATTTCCAGTTACAAAATAAGTATGTTGTGGGGATGTAATGTGCAGCATGGTGACTAGAGTTAATACTGTGTGGCATATTTTAAAGGTGCTAAGAAAGTAGATCTTGGAAGTTTTTCATCACATACACAAAAATTTTTTTTGAACTATGTATGGTGAGAGATATTAACTAGATTTATGGTGATCACTTAGCAATATATACAGCTATCAAATCATTATATTACATGCCTGAAACTAATATAATGTTATGTGTTAATGATACCTCAATACAAAAAATTGCCATTAATGATACTATCAAGTGATACACTTTAATATACTCACAATCGCATTTGAATAATTGCTTGATAGACTGAGGTTCTTTACCAACCACCAGATGATAGCACTGGGATTAGTGATTTAGTCATTTTATTGGTCTATGTTGACTATATTAATATGATAGTATTTAGGAAGGTCTATTTTATAGTCATAATAAAACAACTACTAAAGAGTTTCAACACTGTATATAAATTTTAAAGAGATCAAAGAATTGCTTGGGAACAAATGTAGGGTTGTGTGTCTAGAGGAGTTTAATCTTCAACAAGATAAGCTGTTGGAAAGTTGATTCTTGAAGGCCATTTTTTTATTCTGAATATACAAATATACTAAACACACTACAACAATCACTAAGAGTACCTTAGATCCAAGTTTAGCTCTGAATTTTCTTAATGTGCTTAATAGAGTGTTTTAAAAATGATTTATAAAATCACTAATTTGAGTGCTCATCTTTTAAGATGAACTTTTTTTATTTTTTTTTTATTTTTTTTTATTTTTTATTTTTTAATTTTTTTTATTTTAATAAACATATAATGTATTTTTATCCCCAGGGGTACAGGTCTGTGAATCGTCTGGTTTACACATTTCACAGCACTCATCATAGCACATACCCTCCCCAATGTCCATTTCCCCACCACCCTCTCCCATCCCCCTTCCCCCCCGCAACCCTCAGTCTGTTTCTTGAGATTGAGTCTTTTATGGTTTGTCCCCCTCCCAATCCCATCTTTTCATTTTTTCTTTTCCTACCTCCCCCCAAACCCCCCCACCTTGCATCTCCACTTCCTCATATCAAAGAGATCATATGATAGTTATATTTCTCCGATTGACTTATTTCGCTAAGCATGATACCCTCTAGTTCCATCCACGTCGTCGCAAATGGCAAGATTTCATGTCTTTTGATGGCTGCATAGTATTCCATTGTGTATATATACCACATCTTCTTTATCCATTCATTAAGATGAACTTTTAATGAAATAGGGAGCAAGTCTGAAAGCTTGCTATTTTACACAGATATACTGTGATTTAACTAAAGAGAAAAAGCTACTAGTCAATGTTTGGAATTAATTTCTCTTCACAGAAGAAAAAAAACGGTCATGATAAAGGTGAATATATGGGTAAGATTAACGGAATTATCATCTGTTTTTAAAGAATGGCTCAAAGTTGGCTTATGTAGCAAATATTTTTCTAAGGCAAAATATTTTTCAATCAACAAATATGAAACTGAATGTACTTTATGTATATCTCAAGATCATTGCAGTAAAATGAAGTTTGGGAGTGTTAAGGAAGTTGGTCAGGGTGAAAATGAGTCCTTTGAGAATCCTGGTTCGGCTTATATATGGTGACACTCATGAAAGCAAAGAGCCACATCAGCCATCTCTCTTCACTGAAAATGCCCTTTGAAGAGTATTATTTCCTTGAGAAAATTCAAAGAGGCTGTCTCCTGTCCTGCAGGTAAACAAACCATTCCAGTCCAATATGTAAGAGAACTGTTAACAAGAAAACACATTCACCAAAATTCCTTCTAATAGTAACCTAAAACCAACATATTATTTAGCTGCTTTTGGCAGCATTCAGAGATCTCCACACAGTGATTCACCACGATGTGCCTGATAGAGCAGTGGAAAAATGGTTGCCATCTGCAGTTACTCATTGACAAAAGTTTAGGCTTTCAAAACGTGACACCGAGACAGTGTAACTGTCTGACACATGCTCTGGCTTAGGTCAACTTTATAAAATGCAAGAGGATCTCTCCCACTAAAGAATAGTGTAGCTAATGACCTAGAATACTCTTTTATAATAGTAAAGCTAATAAAAATGCATTATAGAGTAGAATATAGAATCTGAATGGGAAATAAGAGGTGCTTACAAAAAGTCTGTGTTGGTAGGAAGCTGCTGCTTTGGACCATACCACAGACAGGCAATACTTAAGAAACACTGATCACATGTGAAAGTGTGTTTCACGAAGGACATCTTCAAGAGGCACCCCTGAAGCACCTCCAAATTAACATGACATTGATTTTCCCCACCAATCTAAAATATCTCCATCCCTATAGTTAAGAATGTAGATTCTAGAATCAAAAAGCCTGAGAAAGGATCCTGCCTTTGCTATTCAGCAGTGGTATGCCCTTGGGAAAGTTATTTAATCTCTCTGGCCCTTAGTTTCCTCATCTGTAAATGGGAGTGGTAACAGTTCTTATGGCCTTGTGAGGATTAAGTGAGATTATGATATAATGCTTTTAGCACTATGGATTGCTCTAAATAGGAATACAATAAATGGAGGCAGGGGGAGTAAAGAAATTACCTCTTCCCATCCTGAAACTATAGGGTCTTTTCCCAACCTTTTTTTTTTTTTTTTTTTTTTGTCCTCAGCATGTTACTGCTTATCAAAGTCTGTTGGCTAGTATACAACAGCATATGGATGATATAGACCAAAACTTGGGTCTTGTCATTTGCTACCTCATAACTTTAAGTTATCTTGTCTCTAATATCTTCTATCTCTAAAGAATGAATCCTATCACTCAACTCTCTAATTAGAAGACTTCCTACCAATAACTTCCTCCATAGAATCAAGCATAAACTAAATTAATAACTTTTTTTCTAATTTCTAGCTTCTTCTCTCTGTCCTTCATTCCTGTCCCACAAATACCGAGCAGCTACTATGTTCCATTGTCTAGGCGACTGGGAAACATGGATGAATGAGGAACAGTGCACTTTTCTTATGGAGCTTACAGTGTAGTCAGGGTGTCAAACAGTTAAACCCAACGTGACCCAAGCACAGAACCCAAGAAGGAGATGGGCTATCATAGGGAAATGGCTCTGCCATTGTGCCTTGGTGACTAAAGCTTCCAAGTCAACAGTGACCTCAAGTTGTCAAGCTTTCTTTTTTTCCAGTCCACGATGTCCTCTGTAAGTAGTCATGAGACTGCAGCATCCCCCACGCTTCTTAAACTCTTCACTACGCCTGGATTTGCTGACACGGTTGTCCCTAGTCTTTTCTCTCTAACCACTTCTTTGCTGATTCCTTTATGAGTTTCCTGAAGCTTCCATACCAAATTACCACAGACTTGCTGGTTTAAAACAAAAGAAATTTGGGGCACCTGGGTGGCTCAGTCAGTTAAGTGACAAACTCAGGTCATGGTCTCAGGATTGTGAGATCATGCCCCACACTGGGCCACAGACTCAGCTGGGAGTCTGCCTCTCTCCCTCAGCCTCTCCCTTTGCCCTTCACCCTGCTTGTCCGCTTTCTCTAAAACAAAAATAAATAAATCTTAAAAAAAAAAAAGCCAACAATGAGGAATTTATTTTATCACAGTTCTAGAGGCCAAAAGTCCAGAATCAAGGTGTCAGCAGGGCCACGGTCCACTGAAGGCTCTAGGGAAGAATCCTTCATTGCCTTTTCCCAGTTTCTGGCTGCTCCTGGCAATCCTTGGTATTCCTTGGCATGTGGCTATTATCACCTCAACCTCTGCCTCTGTCTTCACATGGCCTTTTTCCTGTATTTGTCTCTGTCCAAATTTCCCTCTGCTTACAAGGATACCAATCATTGGATTATGGCCCACCCTAATCTAGTATGACTTCACTGTAACTTAATTACAGTTGCAAAAACCCTATTTCCAAATAAAGTCACATTCTGAGGTTCTGGGTAGAAATGAATTTTGGTGGTGGTGGGGATAATATTCAAGCCCCACAATTCCTAACCTACTATTTATTTACTGGACACAGTGAGAGTTCTCATGGTTCTATTTTCAGTTCTCTTATCTTTAAGCTCTTCACACAGAGTCTCTCTGTGTGACTTTCTCTTATTGCACTTTTGTGGCTTCAATTTTTACTTCCATGGAGATGACTTGCTAAACCATTTCTTAAATAACCTGACCCTTTTCTGAATTGGCTTCCTACATTCCCAAACTTGTGGTAGGCATTCATCATAATTCGTCCTCTAAAATCTTACATTACAAGTGTTCAACACAGAGCTTAGTATCTCTTCCACAATCCTAGACTACCCTATTTCTTCTCTGACATTTCCAGTCCCCATTAATAGTATTCCATCTATCCAGTCACTCAGGCAAGAGTCATTTAATTTTCCCCTCCTATTATCGTCTGCATCTGGACTTTGAGACCTATTTATTCTACCTCCAGATGTCTCTCTCTTACACGCATTTCCTCCTTCCCATTCCAACCATCATTCTCGTTATTGCTGAGTGATTGTGCTCTGAACAGGCCTCCAGGCAGCCCAACCTCTAGTCTCTAATTCATCTTTCCTGCTGTAATCAGCCATGGTTGTTACTCAGCTCGATACCCTTAATGACTACTCTCACAGAATAAAGTGCTTATGGAATAAAGCCCAAATGTTTCAGCATGTTACTGAAAACGCTCCACTACCTGGCTTTAAGACTATTTTTCAAGCTCATCAACTATTATGTTAGCTTCTTTCTCTGCACTTCCATTAAAATTTACTGTACAATGCTGGGTGATAGCTGCTGATGTAGATGCTTCATTAAGCTTGGACTATAAGCTCTTTGAAAGAATGCTTGCAAGATACACCTTCTAAATACTATTAATCATCATCATCACCTGTGGTCCAAGTTTGTAGCACAGAACAGAGGCTACGTAAAGCAGAAGAGGATTCACGAAATGCTAACATTCAAATGCCCTTAACTGATGAATGGTTAAGATGTGGTTTATCCATATAATGGAATATTATTTGACAACAAAAAGGAATGAAATACTGATCCATGATACAATATGGGTGAAATGCAAAAACATCATGCTAAATGACAGAAGCCAGTCACAAAAGACCACAAATTAAATGATTCTGTTCATACGAAATGCCCAGAAAAGATAAATATGTAGACACAGAAAGTAAATTGGTGGTTGTTTAGGGGTGGGGGTGGGGGAGGCTGGGGAGGGTGATAGCTATAGGGCACTAGGTTTCTTTCTGAGATGATAAAATGCTTTGAACTTGATTGTCGTGATGATTGCACAAGCCTATGAAGAGACTAGGAACCAGTGACTGATTCCCTTTAAGTGGTTCAAATGTATGGTATGTGAATTGTATCTCAGCAAAGCTGCTTAAAAAAAAAAAAAGTGCTAGCAGCATAAGAGAACCAAGAATCTTAATTTTGATGTAGTATTTAAAGATGTTCCTACAAAACATATAAGTTTCTCAAATTTCATTTCTTTTTTCCCAAAAAGGAGTTGAGTGAAAAAATAGAAGGCACTCATGGTTGAAAATGTATGACAAAAGTGAATTTTCCAGGTCGATGCCTTTATGGAAAGGATGGGTAAAGGGATAAAGAATTTATAGTTTGTAATAAATACTCAGTTTTTCTCCAACATTCTAGGATAAATCTAGGATAGAACAAGAGGCAAATTGGCATCTGGAGATGGTAAGCTCTTAGAGGAAAGTAATAATTGTTAACATTTGTAAAGCACTATGTGTGAGAAACTACCTTAGGTGCTTTTTACATCTTGCAACATTTATTCTTCCTAGCAACTCAAAGAGGTATGAACTATTATCACGCCTAATTTATACATAAGGAAGCTGAGGCACAGAAAAGTTATGTATCTTGCCCAAGGTACTTGGATCTGGACCCCGCCACTTTAGTTCCAGAATTTTTGTTCTTAACAAATGGGCTATATCGTCTCTCTGTACTTTTCTCCTTCTGTATTTCTATTTCTCTTCAACAATGTAACTTTCAAGAAATAATTTATACTTTATGAATAATGGGTTTTAATGTGACTTTCACAGAGCAAAAATACTTCTGTTGGGGGAGAATAATTCATAAAAAGATGATCATAGACCAACCATTCATACTTACTATCCTTTATTCTTTCTTTTAGACCCCAAACATTTTTCAGACTGAGCAGTAAACATAAACATCAAACGCATTGATTGCTAGGCACAGATAGTTCTTTGTTGCCAAAAAGAAATGTTTCCCCCAACTTTTTAATGCAACAGTAATAGGAAAAGAGAAACAGACAAAACTTCTACCACCAAATAAAGTGATAGGACAAAAATGACTTCACTATTCTTCCAGTTTGCAAATATTTTCCATTTATTTTAAAAGCATGTCTTACTGACAGATTCCTTTTTTTGAAGGGCAAGGAATGCTAGCATTTTATTTTTATTTTTATTTTTTTAAATTTCTTTTCAGTGTTCCAGAATTCATTGTTTATGTACCACACCCAGTGCTCCATGCAATACATGCCCTCCATAATACCCACCACCAGGCTCACCCAACCTCCCACCCTCCGCCTCTCCAAAACCCTCATATTGTTTTTCAGAATCCATAGTCTCTCATGATTTGTCTCCCCCTCCAATTTCTCCCAACTCCCTTCTCCTCTCCATCTCCCCATGTCCTCCGTGTTATTTCTTATGCTCCACAAGTAAGCGAAACCATATGATAATTGACTTATTATCTGCTTGACTTATTTCACTCTGCATAATCTCTTCCAGTCCCGTCCATGTTGATACCAAAGTTGGGTGTTCATCCTTTCCGATGGAGGCATAATACTCCATAGTATACATGGACCACATCTTCCTTATCCATTCATCCGTTGAAGGGCATCTTGGTTCTTTCCACAGTTTGGCGACTGTGGCCATTGCTGCTATGAACACTGGGGTACAGATGGCCCTTCATTTCACTACATCTGTGTCTTTGGGGTAAATACCCAGTAGTGCAATTGCAGGGCCATAGGGAAGCTCTATTTTTAATTTCTTAAGGAATTTCCACACTGTTTTCCAACGTGGCTGCACCAATTTGCATTCCCACCAACAGTGTAAGAGGGTTCCCCTTTCTCCACATCCTCTCCAACACACGTTGTTTACTGTCTTGTTAATTTTGGCCACTCTAACTGCTGTAAGGTGGTATCTCAATGTGGTTTTGATTTGAATCTCCCTGATGGCTAGTGATGATGAACATTTTTTCATGTATCTGTTAGCCATTTGTATGTCTTCATTGGAGAAGTGTCTGTTCATGTCTTCTGCCCATTTTTTGAGATGATTATCTATTTTGTGTGTGTTGAGTTTGAGGAGTTCTTTATAGATCTTGGATATCAGCCCTTTGTCTGTATTGTCATTTGAGAATATCTTCTCCCATTCGTGGGTTGCCTCTTTGTTTTGTTGACTGTTTCTTTTGCTGTGCAGAAGCTTTTGATCTTGATGAAGTCCCAAAAATTCATTCTCGCTTTTGTTTCCTTTGCCTTTGGAGACATATCTTGAAAGAAGTTGCTGCGGCTGATGTCAAAGAGGTTACTGCCTATGTTCTCTCCTCTAGGATTCTGATGGATTCCTGCCTCACGTTGAGGTCTTTTACCTATTTGGAGTTTATCTTTGTGTATGGTGTAAGAGAATGGTTGAGTTTCATTCTTCTATACATAACTGTCCAATTTTCCCAGCACCATTTATTGAAGAGACTGTCTTTTTTCCACTGTATATTTTTTCCTGCTTTGTCGAAGATTATTCGACCACAGAGTTGAGGGTCCATATCTGGGCTCTTTACTCTGTTCCACTGGTCTATGTGTCTGTTTTTGTGCCAGTACCATGCTGTCTTGGTGATCACAGCTTTGTAGTAAAAGCTTGAAATCAGGCAACGTGATGACCCCACTTTTGTTTTTCTTTTTCAACATTTCCTTAGCAATTTGGGGTCTCTTCTGATTTCATACAAATTTTAGGATTGTTTGTTTTACCAAGAACCATAAGATACCTGGGAATAAACCTAACCAAAGAGGTAAAGGAGCTGTACTCGAGGAACTACAGAACACTCATGAAAGAACACTCATGAAAGACACAAAAAGATGGAAGACCATTCCATGCTCATGGATCAGAAAAATAAACACCATTAAAATGTCTATACTGCCTAGAGCAATCTGTACTTTCAATGCCATTCCGATCAAAATTCCACCGGCATTTTTCAAAGAGGTGGAGGAATGGTAGCATTTTAAACTATCTATTTATCTATCTATCTATCTATCTACTCTATCATCTATCTATTCTATCATCTATCTTCTACCTATTCTATTATTTGTTTTATCATCTATCTACTCTATCATCTATCTAAAATCTCATTTGCTTTTTCAGTTTTCTCTACAAATTCTGCTTCAGCAGACTAGTGAACTAGTGAACTAGAAAGCGAGTTCTCTTACTGTCTCCCAGTGGGAACACTGACTCCCCAGCAGGCTAGAAGTGGGTGTGGGCCCCAGGGCTGGGCAGCACAGCAGGGGGGACCCATGGGAGTCACAGTGGTGGTGCCAGCAGGAATTGCTTATTGTGCCTCACGATCTCTCCTGCCTTTCTTCCTCAGCAAATGAGTCCCCAATTCATTTTCCTGACACTTGGAGTGGCCAGGTACACAGTTCTAGACTCTGGGATGCTGGCAGCACAGTATTCAGAGTGTGGGTTCCAAGTCTGGTTTCTTCCTCTTCTCATGGTTGGAATGGTGACAACATGCTAAAAGGTCTTGCAGCCATATTGGACCATGAAGGAAAAGCAAGAGCCTGAGTGACAGCAGAGTAGCGGGAGGCAGGAAGATGCCTGGACCCTCATGACTTTGTAGAGATACTGACAGTCCTAGTCCATCTACCTTCAGACTGTCCTCACGTGGGATAGGAAAAGAAACATTGGTTTTGTTTATGTTGCTGTCATTGGGTATTTTCTGTCTCTCATATCTGAACCTAATCCTAGATGATGCAGATCTCAATAGCTCTAATGTTTTTTCCTGTGTTATTGGGATTCCTCCTCAAGGATTCATAAAAAACTTTATAGGAATCTTTAATCCATAAAGTGTCTTGAAATTGCACATTAAATCTATGTTCATTCACATACATTTCAGGGAGAAGAGGCCCATGGTAAATCATTGAATTTTTCAGATTCTCAGCTTTCTTTCCTTAATAAGGGGAGAACATTCACCTCTGCAGAGCTGATTTCAGAAGTAGATATAATCTGCCTATGTTACTTGGCATGGTGAATAGTGCCAAGCTATTTCTGTAAATAGTGTCATCATGCTGCCTATTGATCTTAAATCTAGCAGTCATCTATGACTTTTCTTACTCCCTGTCATTAAACTACCCAGTTAGTTGTCAAGAGCACAGAGCATACAGCATCTCCTCCGTTCACTTCTTTTTCCTCGGATCCCCGCCCTCTGACCCCACTGCAGCTTATGACAGCCTCTGTTATCTCCTCTCTGAGATCCCCAACAGGTCTTCTCATGTTTGGTCTCTTCTTTCTACCGTCTACTCTTTATCAGACTTCTAAATAAATTTACCTAAAGGCCTGGACTGCCAAGGGTTCTCCAGTGCCTATCGAATTAAATACAACAAATACAACAAAAGGAGTCAAGGTAGCACAACACAGAAGAAAAAAATTCACACAAACCTAGCTTTGAGTCCTGATTTTAACTCCTTATTTGCTTTGCACTCTTGGGAAAATTGTATGACTTCTCAGAACCTGAGTAATCCCAGCTCTAAAGTAAAGATAATAGTATGTAATATGTGGCATCATAGTGCAGATCATTGGGACACGATATACAAAAGGACAAGTTTAGTGCCTGGTACATTCTAGGTTCACAGAAAATGTATTGCCTTCCTCTTTCCCTCCATGGAAAGGACATGGACTAAAAAACATACGTCTGCTGCCTACCACCTTTCCGTTAATCCCTTATTTGTATAACCTATGGTAGCCAAACCAGATTGTTTGCCACCTTCCAGACATTAGTTATGTCTTCTCTTACTCAATTCTACAATTGTGCTCAGACTGATTTTTTCTTTATCTCCCCTTTCCCTTCAGTCTATGTTGAGACCCTGCTCAGCCTTCAGGGAGTCCTTCAATTGCCATCTCCTCTATGAAGCATTTTCCTACTGTTTCCAGGCACTTATAAACTCTCCTTGTTTAAAAAGGCACATTCTCTGTGTTTCTTCTGTGGCACTTGACGGTTCTACCTCGCCTCATTTTGTGTACTTATTACCCTTCCTGAAAGACTAGAGATGCCTTGAGAGCAGAACCAGAGCCCTGTCGACCTTTGTACCTCTCATGGCCCTAACCCAGATCCCTTTATCTGTATTTCCTGCATTTATTTCAAAATTTTCAAGCAGAGCTCTTTTCAATATATTCCTAGATCCTTTTTTCCTACTTTTACAACACCACAAAGACAGAACGATTAAAAGTATCCTCAGGGAATACTCTATTTTAGGTTCCTCCCTCCTTGTCCAAAAAAGGAGGCAATGCTTCCGAATGTGGGACACTTAGTAGTTGATCCAGCCCTGTGACCTGTCGTTCAGAACCATTTATTACTGTGTCCATTGGGTACAAAGGACTTTTGCTTTTCCCTTATTTCTTAAGACTCTGGCTCTGCCTCTTACTTCCCTTAAGCTCCCAGGACTTCTTTTTTTTAAATTTCTGCATTTCAACAACAATGAATCTCATATCTGGGCTTTGAGCACCCCTCCTGAAGATGATGGATAGGAGCAAAGCCTTCTGGGACACATTAGTACAGCTGCCAGTGGGCAGGAGGTGCTTATAAAATAAAAAGGCTCGGGATTCTGGGAACATATTTGCAGTTCTAAGTGAACCGCCCAACACAGCTGAAAAGAAACACTCAAGAACACTTCCTTTTATTCTTTTTAAGCTGTGCATGGAAGAGGTACATCGTATTGGATTGCAAGTAAGTCTCAGAAGGATTCTTTTTATGTCATGTCACCAGGTGCTAATATCATCACCTTTGCCTATCAGGTACATGTGCTTTAGAATTACAGGAAGCTTGTAAAGTCAAGTTTAAAGCAGCAAAGTCCAGTTTTTCATTTATTGGATAATACTGAGTATCACTGCCTGACATGAGACATTTTCCCATGTAATTATGAAAAAGAATAGTACCCACATATCTATAAGGTTTAATGATGCTTTAATTCCACCTGTGGGTAAGTATGTAAGATAGGATATAAATCAGAAAACCAAACACAATTAAATCACCACGAAGCGACAGGCATGAAGCATCCCATCGTAAACTTGATTTCAAAAATAGAAAATGGTTTTATATGAGAAGCTCTCATACTTCATTAGACCTGGGAGAGTAGAGAATCTGTGAAGCTGCTAATTTGCTACATAGTCATTGCATTAAAAAGGAAGGGCTGACCAAGAAAGGCATGGATTTGAAGCATTTGGGGAATAAGAAAATACTTCCTATGTGTCAGTAAGACATAGGAGCTTGCTGAATCGATACTTTGGGAGGATGCTAGGAGAGGACAATGAGAAGATTTAAGAAGTGATGTGAGGCTTTTCTCCAGATGCAGACAGCCTTTGATGTACAGAGAGAAACAGCTCTGTCAGATAACAGCAAAGGGAAAAGCTGGAAAAACCATAGCAAAAAGGAATCAAGTTTTTTTAGTGAGGCGGTCTTTCTAGAGACCCTCTGCCGCATTGAAGCTTCTCTAAACCATAGACCATATGTAAAAGGTTTCCCTCTTGAAAGAACAGGACATGCTGTGCAGACCTTCAGAGTTAGGCTGGAAAGAAGCAGCTGACAGTGTGAGGCCAGTACAGAGCATGAGTTTGGACAAACTAGGCAGAGTGAAAAATGAGAAGAGTAAGAGAGATCCGATATAAAATGGATCCCTTTTGGGTTATCTACCGAGCTCACAATGACCCCTACTTCACAGCCATGTTGGGGAATGTGACCCCACCCGATGACCATAGTTGAATGAACCAAGAGCACCTGACACCCCTCTGGGTGGATGAGGAATGTGAAACTAGACTGGACGTTAGACTTGTACTTGTGACTCTTGGAGTTCGCTCTGGGAATTGTGGGGAGACTACCAGCTGGCCTGAGAAGGAAAGCTAGTTGTTGAAAGGGAAGAATGAAGCAAACATAGGGAAAGAAGCAGAGAAAAGTGAAAGTGTATAAATACTCCCCACGGTTCCTATCTTCCATTCCTGGCCTCATCCTTTGAGAGGCCATGCTGCCCTTGGCCTCTCCAACTCCCCACTGTATCTTGATACTAGATCCCCCCATTTTTCTTTAAGTCAGCTTCAGAGGGGTTTCTGCTACCTGCAACCTGGAGGACTGGAGCTGACATACTACCTCGGAGGGCCTGACCATGTAGCTTCGAGAAGGTAGTGTCTCTTACAGCAACCAGTCTCTGTCGCTATTAATCACAGGCACAGCACTCCTAACAACTGTTATGACATTAACAGGCTATAAGTACAAAAAAAGTCTTTCTCAGAAAACAGGGCTTTCTTGGTCTACACAGTAGGTTCTTTGATCAATTGCTATGACGACGATAATGATGATACTGACAGCAGCTCCCATTTACTGTGTGTTGTAATAATAACTTACTAAGCCCTGAACTATATATGGCTGGGTGCTTTACATACATCATATCTACTTCTCACAACTCTTCATGGTAGTGAGAGTAGAATTTTGTTTGGGAACGTTTGTGACACAGTGCACAAACAGAGATGTTGTCTGGGAAGGACCAGCATGCTGGGAAGGCAGGGCGCCACAAGAGGGTACTCAACATGATGGATTTGCCATCATTCAAGGTCTGGCTATTGGTCTTGCAGACTTAGGAGATTTCCATGGTACGCCAGCACTGAGTAGACTTAGGTATGCTGAGTCATGCAACACAGTTCACTAGAGACTGATATATAAACCAGATGCCAAGTTATTAATTTACCATGAGATGTATAACTGCCAAGCGGCCTGGATACTGATGCTGGCCTGAGCAATGTACGATATTCTCTCCGTAGACAGATTGCGTTGGGAGCCAAAGTTTTAGAAGGTTGTCTGGGTGGTTAGATGATTTGAATGTTAGGCACGGAGATCTGACAGCTTCTATATTCATCTCCAGAGACAGGATTTAGCTACCAGGTGAACCAGACGTTTGGGCACCATTTCTTTGGATGCTGCCTGGAGAGCTTTTGCCAACAAATGCTTCCGCGACCTTCCTAGGCTTCTAGAGCTGACCAGTTTTCCTTCTGAAGGAAATATTCTTTCTTTAGCTATCTTAATATCCAATCCATCTTGTGTGTCTAGGAGTCCTTTTATTTGTTTAAGGTTATTTTGCATGTTTGGGGTCAGATTCATGATTTCATGCTTTCATAGTCTGAAGTAGAAGGATAATTTTATTCTCTTTCTTTCCACATTTTCGACAGAGTAGCTCACTATCACCTGAATGTATCATCTTTGGTATTATTATCCCAATGTTGTACAAATAGGGTAAAAACTGTAGGTTTTGGAGTCAGAAAGACCTGGGATAAAATTCTGGCTCTCCCATTTTTAAGTTTTATAGTTCAGGACAAGTTAATTCTCTTGGCCTCAGATTCCTCACTTTTTATAAAGTGGGGATAACGCGCACCTCACAGGATAAAATGAGATTTACCAAGGTTATTATGCAAAGCATCTAGCACAGTTCTGAAACACAGATCATAATACACTGGAACAAAAATAACCTAGATATTAACCAGTTAGATTCTCCTTGGTTTCCAAGTATGTAATTTTTTCTTCATTATTCTTCCAATGTGGTTTCGCTTTGATTTTTATAATCGTATTAGTGTGACTTTAAAAACTAATTTCCCTGACTTTTGAGAACTGAATAAACAAAAATGAACCCTACATGAGTGCACTGATTTCTTTGGCTTACTGTTCTCCTTCTCCACCAGAAATAAACAAATGACACAGCTTGCTTTTGTCTTTTTTCTTCCTGTTATCCTTGTGAAGATATCATTTATGGACTCTAGTCATGTTTTTTTCATAAGAATTCTGCACTAAATTCCCAAGCTTGAAAATGCCTTTTTCACTGAGAAAGTGCTATGAAATCCTACAGCTTTTGTCACAAATTAATTATTTTATTTCCAACTAATTCAGTTTACTTTCAGATGCCAGAATTTCCCAAATTACATGATTCTTCCTATATAAATGCATGGGTCTATCTTTATATTTAGCTATTTTATCTTATGAGTTTGCAGCGTATGTAATTATGCCCTCTTTTTTTTCAAGTAGATTATAAACCTTGTAAGAGTAGGGACAGATCAATCTCTTTATTTCCTCATTGTCCATACATTATAGTATCCTACACTAGATTGAGAAGATATCAAATAATTCTTTGTCAGGGAGAAATGCTACGAAGTGGAAATAAAAATGACAGAGATGTTTACCTCATTTGTTAATTATACACACATTTTCTGAAGGTATAGATCTGAATCTAAGTATCTAATTAATTCTTTTGGTGTAAACTTTTGTGAACCTGTGTTAATTTTTCCTCAAGTTACTTAAACATTTTCTTTCCCTCTCCTTTGACTTTTTTAAAAAAAGATTTTATTTATTTATTTGACAGAGAAAGAGAGAGAGAGAGAGAGAGAAGAGAAAGACCACAGCCAGGCAAAGCAGCGGCCAGAGGAAGATGGAGAAGCAGGTCCCCACTGAGCAGAGAGCCCAATGTGGCCCTTGATCCCAGGACCCTGGGATCATGACCTGAGCAGAAGGCAGATGCTTAACCAACTGAGCCACCCAGGTGTCCCATCCTTCTCTTCTGACTTTAACACTAGGAATTTTACATACATCCTAGATGTTTCTTACATTAGAGGAATTCCTGACTTTAGCTTTTACATCTTTTCCTTTAATCTACATTGTATGTTATTAATGCCAAACTCATCCTCCAATTTACTTCTTTAACTTTGCTTCCCCTCTGTTTAAATTGCTTCAGCGATCCCACCCCCTTAGTGTTTGTCTTGAATTGTAACGCTCAAACTTTATATTCTTAAGATCCTTGAGGAAAGATGATATTTAGTTTGGCCTATTCTCACATACCAAATGAAGATATCTAAAAATTTAGTGCAACACATAGATGAAAACAAATATGTAAGAAGAATAATGCAGTACTGAGAGAATAAAAACAAGTACCATGACAGATCTGTGTGAGAATTAAAATACCCATTATCAATTTTACTCCAAAAATGGATTAAAATTTTATAATCTGGGTACATGTGTATTTCCAAAATTGAATCCTGAGTAGGCAGTGTACACAACAAGATGAAGAAAGGAAAATTCAGAACGTGCCAGACACAGGGCCGGAAATTCTGACATTTAAGCTCACTAAAATGATACAATATTCCTTCTAGATTGATGGCATTATTCTACCCTATAAGTTGTAATCCTATTAATACCTAAGTATACTGCTAATACTTAATATTAACATGATAAAATTATGAACTGACCATAAAATAAGCTCCTTTTGCTTTCTGTGAACATTAATTTCAGGGTCTTTCTATAGAACCTATGGTTAGTTTGATTTAATATTATAAACGTGTTTTCCAAATTTTCATTACAATTGCAAAATAAATTCCATAAACTCATAGGGGGAGCCTGTTTATAAGTGCCGTTATCAGTCATGGAAAGATATATAAACAGACAAATCTGAGGGTACTGTATAAGTGAACTCTATAAGGTCAGTTTTTTATGAACTAAACGGTCCTCAAGGAAGAATTCAACCAAACTTGATTCTGTTTTCAGGACTAAAACCAAAGAGATTAACTTATCTTTGTATTTAAGAAGTAGCCTCTGTCTGGGGGGCAGTGGGCTTGGCAGTATATTCAATGATCTCACCAAAAGCCTATGTAATGTAATGACATTAGACTGTGTGTTTATGGTAGATAATACCAGTGAAGCATAACACAATGCATCTTGACATAATTCAGTTTGTAAAACCAAACTCATTCAATAGCCCCACAAAATTATGACAAACAATGTAATACTTTGGAATAATACAAAACAGAAACATGGATATTCATGCATTCATTCATCCATTTGCTATACTGAGCATCTCCAGGGCAATGGCTACCATAAGGGACATAATGACAGATTGGATACAATCACTGCCTTTGGAAACCTACAATCTAGGAGACAAGATATGAACACATAATTAAAATGTGAGGAGTAAGGTAAGAAATAGCATAAAAGTGGTGCTATGGAGTGTCGCAGGACTACAGAGGAAGGGGGTACTATGTGTGGAGATGGCATCCAGGTAAGGCTTCATGGAGTTGAGGGCATATGGGCTGTTTGGAAGTGCAGGTAGGATTTCAGCAGAGAAAGGGGAGATTCAAATGAAGAAGGAGTAGGTGTCCTTCTTCAAATGAAGAAGGAGTGGGCTGTCACTGGCAGCTTTGGTAAATGCTGGACAGGCCAGTTTGACTGGAGGGTAGGTCATGTGTCATGGAGTGAAACGTAAAGCTGGGTGGGGAGTGGGGAGGTTATGCAGGACCCTCAAGGTCAGTTGACCAGGGTGACAGAACCACTGAAAGCTTTTCTCAAGGAATTGATACAATCCACCTGTTCCTTGAAAAACTTCGTAGGATAGCATGAAGGAAGAAAGACCAAAGGCTGTAATTTTATTTAGAAGGTTTTTTTAGTGGTCCAGACATTTGCTTGTGAAGGAGGAGTGGCGGGAAAGAAATGAACACTTATTGAAAGCTCACTATGTGTAAGGCATTTATTTGTTTTAGCTATAATATTTCACTCAATTCTTGTAATGTCTCTGAAAGGTAAATAACATTAACTCCAGCATTCAGTTGAGGACCTGAATCCCCAGAAGCAAGCTCAAGGTCTGGCACTGCAAGTGCTCAAGGAAAAAGCTGTCATATCGAATCAGAGCTGTGATTCATGCAACATATTTTCTGTTCTCCACAGAAGCTCCAAGGAAACAAAATAGTTTGTACAGTTCTAAGATTGCAACCCGGGTTATTTCTACTAGTGAGGCTCACCCCAACCCTTGGGTCAAATTCTGCTCCTCATCAGGGGAACATAAGGGTCAGTCCTGCTTTACTCTTCCATGCCAGTTGTTGATTTTGGGTGTTCTTACTGCTGGGATCAAGCTCTCCCTTTTAACTCATAGGAGGTCAAGCTTCTCTTCCTTCTTAGACCAGCATCCCTGTCTTTGAACTCTACCCACAAACTCGGTTCCTATCTCTTCAATAAGATGTGAAACCTCTTTGATACCAACTATCTGCTTGTTGCCCCCTGTCAGGCTCCCTTCATGCAGTGCTTTGCTTATGTGACAAGTACAGTGTCTGGACTCTGGGACTGCCCCAGCTCTCCTGGACTGCTACTAGAATCATAGGCCCTCACTCTCTCTGGTCTAGCCTGTGCTTCTCTTAGATGAAAAGACTTTTGACAATTGTCACCATGGTAGTAATTGGTAGTACTCATACTTAAATATCACATAGCACACGCTGTGTGCCAGGCATTGTTCACTGTGCCTTTCAAATATTCCTTCTTACAATCATCACATTATTGATAGTCTCATTTTACTGATTAAAAAAAAAGTAAAACAAAAAACCCAAGGCTGAGAGCTTCAGTTACTTGTCTAAGGTGACATCTAGAATTCTGGCTAGAGTTTAACCAGAATGCTCTTCTGCCTCTCCAGTGTCAGTGAGAAGATATAGAACACGTCACCAGCAAACGTACTATCTCAAATGCCTTATTGAATACAACTGGCACAATACTACAATAGTTACCAGACTTATGTTAGTTCACATTTAGTTACAAATATGAACCCAGAAAGCAGTTAGAAAGAAGCCCTTATATGAGGCTGAAACTTTGATATGTGAGTATTTTCATTTTAACTGAACATACTAAAGACGTTCTGCATTTGAGCAAGTCTAGTAAGGCAGTAGCAGTGAAAGATACTGCTATTTTACTTAGCAAAAATAATCCATGAATGCTGGTAGAGAAGGTAATCATGAATATGATCTTAACAGGAGAGGAAACAAATTTAAGGATTTAAAGAGTTGGTAAGAGAATAGATTGTAAAAATTCTCATCACAAGAAAAAAAAATCAAAGACCGTTGTCATCTTGGCAAATCAGATAGTTCGGCACACTCAAGTTCACTTGACAAAATGATGACACATTTTATTGTTATCAATTCAGAAGGTGAACATCTAGCTAAATATAATCAGAAATTTTAACAAGAATATAATATGTTAATGTTAATATGCTAATATGTTAGTATGAATTTTGGATTCAATTGGATTTGGCACGGAGTCTGCTTAAGACTCTCTCTCCCTCTGCCCCTCTGCCCCATGTGTGCTCTCTCTCTCTCTCTCTCAAAGAAATAAATCTTAAAAAAAAAAAAAAAAAGTAGAGAGCACTCATTAAAAAAATTGGGGAGGGCATCTGGGTGCCTTGGTTAGTTAAGCTTCTGACTCTTCATTTTGGTTCAGATCATAATGTCAGGGTTGTGACATCGAGACCCATGTTGGGCTCCCCGCTGGGCATGGAGCCTGCTTAAGATTCTCTCTACCTGAGGATGTGGAGAAAGGGGAACCCTCTTACATTATTGGTGGGAATGCAAGTTGGTGCAGCCACGTTGGAAAACAGTGTGGAGATTCCTTAAGAAATTAAAAATAGAGTTTCCCTATGACCCTGCAATTGCACTACTGGGTATTTACCCCAAAGATACAGATGTAGTGAAAAGAAGGGCCATCTGTACCCCAGTGTTCATAACAGCAATGGCCACAGTTGCCAAACTGTGGAAAGAACCAAGATGCCCTTCAACGGATGAATGGATAAGGAAGAAGTGGTCCATATATACTATGGAGTATTATGCCTCCATCAGAAAGGATGAATACCCTACTTTAGTATCAGTATGGACGGGATTGGAAGAGATTATGCTGAGTGAAATAAGTCAAGCAGAGAGTCATTTATCATATGGTTTCACTTACTTGTGGAGCATAAGAAATAACATGGAGGACACTGGGAGATGGAGAGAAGTGAGTTGGGGGAAATCGGAGGAGGAGACAAACCACGAAAGACTGTGGACTCTGAGAAACAAACTGAGGGTTTTGGGGGGGGTGGGGGTTGGGGGAGCCTGGTGGTGGGTATTATGGAGGGCATGTATTGCATGGAGCACTGGGTATGTTGCATAAACAATGAATTTTGGAACACTGAAGAAAAATTAAATTAAATTAAATTAAAAAAAAAGATTCTCTCTCTCCATTCCCCACACTCCCTCTCTTAAAAAAAGAAAGAAAGAAAGAAAAAACTGGTGAATATACCTCTACATAACAAGGGTTAGATAAAAGTGATCAAGTAATACAAGGAGCTTTTCTTTTTAGATTTATTTATTTATTTGAGAGAGAGAGAGAGCGAGCGAGTACACATGAGTCGGGGGAGGGGCAGAAGGAGAGCATGAGAGAGAATCCAAGCAGATTTCCTGCTGAGCACAGAGCCAACGCAAGTTTTGATCTCAGGACCCTGAGATCATGACCTGAGCCGTTGGATGCTCAGGGTTGACCGACCTGAGGGTTGGATGCTTAATCAACTGAGCTACTTAGGTACCCCCCAGGGAGCTTATTTTCTAATGGTAGAGAGAGAAAGACCATGAGCAAGTAAATAAATAAATGCTTACAATAACTAAGTAGTAACCAGAGTTATGACGAAAGTAAAACAAAGTAATGTAATAATTTAGAATAAAGAAGTGGTAGTGTACCCAGCCATGACAGGACATTTGGGCTGGCACTTGACTGACAAAGTTGGGGAAGAGAGTAAGAGAAATGACTCTCAAGTGGTATGCTCAACTAGTATGGCTGGAACATGGTAAGGAATAGGGAGACTGGCATGAGACCAAGTCAGCGAGGTGGGCAGGGCACACATCACAGGTCCTTATAGGCCATAGCAAGATGGTTGACTTTGGTTCCAAGAAGTAGAGGAAGGCACCATCAGGTTCTAAGTTAGAGGAGTGATGTGATCTCATCTATGTTTTTAAAAGATCACTTTAACTGCTATTTGGAAAATGCATTACAGGGAGTCAAGAATGGAATCACTGAGAGCAGTGAGGAAGCTACTGTAACGGGGACCAGAGAGGTGGCAGCTGGACTCCAGTTATACCAATAAAAAGAGGGAGGTAGATAGAATAGGGATGTATTCTGAGGCAGAACTGACAGGACTTATTGATGAGGAGATGTGGGGAGTCAGGGAAAGAGAGCAATTTCACTGTTCTGATCTGTGATCTAGTGATAGGTGGGACACTAAGAGGAAAACACATTTTTGGAGAAATTCAGATCTGTAGAATACTGATCAGCAGAATGCTAATGTAGTGATAGTCTCAATTACATTTACATTAAACTCTGGAAATGACAAGCAACAAACTTTCATCAAGTCACATGGAACATCATCACTGGTTAGACAGTTTTCCTCTCAGCGATCTCAAGCCCAAGACCATTGTCAGCTCTGGAAATGAAGATGAAAACTGGGTCAACCATTCTGGCCTTACGTGGACATATTTTATTTCATAAAGCAATTCTAGAAATGCTGAGGAGTGTGAGCACATGGTAGGTATTTGAAAAATGTGTGGTGAACTGAACAACACCTGTCCCATTACAATTAGAGAACATGTGACATAACCTACCTATAAAAAGGGCTAAGAGCAGAATTGAGAACTCTCAAAATTGCCATGAATCATGAATCTGAATTACATTATTCCCTACTTTAAAATTTCTATTTTGTGGGTATGTATATACATATGTATGTATCCATACACACACACACACACACACACACACACACACACACACATAAACACATGTATATTTGTGCCCATTTCTCTCTGATACTATTGATGGAAAAAATAGGAATGCTCTAATCTTTTTAAATTATTATGATTTTTAAAGATTTAATTGTCAGAGAGAGAGAGACAGAGAGTACATGAACACAAGTCGGGGAAGTGGTGGGCAGAGAAGAAGCAGGCTCCCCGCTGAGTCCCTAAAGAGCCCAACGGGAGACTTAATCCCAGGACCCTGGGATCATGACCTGAGCCAAAGGCAGCTGCTTAATTGACTGAGCCACCGAGGGGTTCCTCTAATCTTTTTTCCTAGTATCTAATCAGCACTACTCCACAATGCTTCTATTTGAAATGAATAGTCATTACCTACCTGAAGCATATCGCCAAGGTCTGCGGTGCTAATATCTGGATCCTCTGTGGTGTTGAAGGGCACAGGAGTTATCCGTACAAGGGTGAGCACTCTAGGTTCTGGATATCTCCATAACATCATCCCTGAGCTATCTTCAGTTTCATTGTAAAACAAGACTTCATAGACACCAGGCATTTTCAAAGGTTCTGTTAAAGGAAAAAATAATTAACTACATGCTTTTGAAATGGAACATGGCACAGAAAGAGAACATTATAAGGATAAAAGGTAAGAATGTAAAGAAGCTGGCTGGCCATTTTTAGATGGTTTAGGACAGGAACAAATTAAGAATTTTCCCCTAAGAGAGACTGAACGGTAATGTACTATTTTTGTACTGCAGCTATTAACATACTTTCCAAGAGATCTTGATGTGTTATTTAGTGAACGTGCAGTTAAAACTCTCTCTCACGCTGAAGCTGTTGCTACTTACCAGCATCTCGTATATACTGGAACAGGCCTGTCCGTAGGTCATCCGAACTTTGTTCACTTTGAAACATCTGGTTCTTTTCCACAGGAGATGGCATGTGTGGAACTGCTTCAGGCACTTCAAAATTTCCCTCCTCGTTGAGGTATCCACTGAGTAATTCATGTAGAAGAACTAAACAGTTCAAATGTTCTTGACCCCAGAAAACCTTTAAGAATCATATGAAAAATTTTAGTGGCTTTTAAATACAAACATTTCATGAGGATAATTAGGCGCAATCATACCAGAGTTAACGTGAGACCATAATTACATTCAATTTAATTATTGACAATAACTTAACTATAATTTCTAAGTGACCTATGGGATGAATTTCTATTACTTGAGTAAATACATGAAAACAAGAAAATCAATTACATCATATATTGTGTGGATAACAATCAATTTTCAATGCTGAGTTACCAATGAAATTATGTTAGTGCAAGGTAATGTTTATGAGTTAACTTGCCTAAGTGAGAAAACAGTATCTATTACATTCCAAGAGAAGGTAATGAAGATCTTGTAGGCCGAAATGTTAATAAAAGAATAATAACCTTGTGGAATAGCTTCCTACATTTTGTCATGAGATTTAACAAACACCTCTTAATTATAAGGTTCCATTCTTTGCACTTTTACTCTTCAGAGAAAAAGAGAGAGAAGATGCTCAATGAACTTGAACTCACAAGGCTCCCAACTTCTGTGTTTTCGTGAGAATGTGCCAACATACAGTATTCCACAGCCTCTGATAATCAACCATAGAGGAGATACAGTAGAGTTTCAGGACAAAGGCCTTGGTATTTTCTCTAATAAAGAGGATCAAATTCTCTTTTTTTCTCCATGTGAAGAGTACTAGTCCGTAACAGAAATATGACCAGTGGGTGATAATGATTAATGTCAGAGGACTCAAAATGTAAATAATGTTACATTTGTCTGTATATATTGGATAAAGGCAATACAACCATTATTTCTAAGAGAACCAGATTAACACAGAAAAGAGAAAAAAATATAACGAAGTAGAAAAAATAACCCTACACCTGTGGGTAAATTTTATTTTATTTTAAGATTTTATTTATTTATTTTTGACAGAGATGGACACAGTGAGAGAGGGAACACAAGCAGGGGAGTGCGAGAGGGAGAAGCAAGCTTCCCACGGAGCAGAGAGCCCAATGTGGGGCTCGATCCCAAGACCCCAGGATCATGACCTGAGCCGAAGGTAGATACTTAACGAATGAGCCACACAGGCGTCCCATCTGTGGGTAAACTTTAAACCTAAGTTTGCGTCCTGCTCTCTAGAATTAAGGCAACAGAAATAAAGGTAAGAGATATGATACTAAGTCTACTGTGTTCTCATCAATCTTATTTTTATTGGATCTTGAAAAACTCCCCAAGCTGGGGAGCTGAACACTGTGCTCTAGGCTTTAATTGTCAAGAGACGGTGACTTTATAATGTAGAGATAATATGTTTTTGTCTTATTGTTGATTTTAATGAGGAGTTACTTTGCTGTCTTGGGAAAATGGTAATACTGTTAACATTGTTGATAAAACAACATGAAATGACACATTTATTGTTAAATACATGAAGATTTCTGATAGATGCTGAAAATCTCCGAAGCAATACAAAGCAGTAAGTTATTAGAATCCTTCCACATCTAGCTCCCTGTCAGTAAGAAAACTGATGAGTAAGTCAAGGCAACATGACTTGTAGATAAAAACAAGAAATTCATATATAATATGCCTCTGTTACTAACAAATCAGTCATTTCCATTTTCATAATTGTGAATTTCTCAAGGTTTTTGGATTTATGCTAAACTTAGGGGACATCAAATCATATAAAGAATACATTCAAATCTATCCAAATAGAAAGTTACCAAGAAATAAACTGAATATCCTCACACAGTCCATACATAGCTATAAATCAAATGTATAAAAGGCTGCAATTGATTATATGTCAAGTGTGAATCATCAGGTGTTATAATATCTAAAGAACCTACCATTAGCAAGTGGTTCTTATATATTGCTGATGACACCGTGCTTGAGACACTTATATATTGAGATGACACTTACAAAGTTGGCTACTTCATAACTAGCAAAGTCTATAATTAGAAAAAAGTTTAATGACCCAGCAATTCCACTCCTAATCACATATTCAAGAGAAAGGAAAACATATGTCCACACAAGAGCTCATACACAAATGTTCCTAGCTGCATCATTCATAATACCCAAAGGTGCAAAGAATCCAAACATCCATCAACTGATAGATAAATGTGGTATGGCCCTACAACAGAATATTATTTGGCCCATAAAAAGGAACAGAGTATTGGCACCTGCAACAATATGGATGAATCTTGTAAACACTATGCTGTGTGAAAGAAGACAGTCACAAAAGACCACAGATTATGTGATTCCACTTATGTGAAATGTCTAGAACAATCAAATATGCAGAATCAGAAAACAATTAGTAGTTGCCTAGATCTAGAGAGAGGATTAGAGGGTAATGGGGAATGAATGCTAATGGGTACAAGGTTTTGAGAGTGTTGTGTGAATGTTCTAAAGTGGATTATAGTGATGAGCACACGTCATGAATAAACTAAAAAAAAAAAACCCACTGAATCATACACTTTATTTAGGTGAATTATATAGTATGTGAAATTTACCTCAATAAAGCTGTTAAAAAAGGTTAATAAGAGATCAGTTAGGGGCACCTGGGTGGCTCAGTCGATTAAGCATCTGCCTTTGGCTCAGGTTATGATCTCACCGTCCGGAGATGGAGCCCCAGGGAGCCTGCTTCTCCCCCTCCTCCCCTCTCATGCTCATTCTCACTATCTCTGTCTCTCTCTTTCTCTCAAACAAAAAATAAATAAAATCTTAAAAAAAAAAAAAAAAGATCAGGGGCGCCTGGCTCAGTGGGTTAAAGACTCTGCCTTCGGCTCAGGTCATGATCCCAGGGTCCTGGGATCAAGCCCCGCACCCGGCTCTCTGCTCGGCCAGGAGCCTGCTTCCTCCTCTCTCTGCCTGCCTCTCTGCCTACTTGTGATCCCTATCTGTCAAATGAATAAATAAAATCTTAAAAAAAAAAAAAGATCAATTGGATAATACTCTTTCTCACCATATCAAGATTTAGTGAAACAGTTCAAAAAATGAAAAAAGGCTAGTTGAAAACTTATGGGAAAAATGTGGCCAATCCCCACAGACCTGTAGCAGACCTCCTCTTAAATCAATGGTTATTTTTGGTATGGACTGTTCTGGGCCTGGATTGCCACTGTGTTTACACCACTTAGCTTCCAGATGGGCAGAAGCACAGCATGGTCCTATCAGAATCCGATTTCTTTCTTTGAGACTTGTTTTAAGCAGAAAATCATTTATGCTGAGTAGAAATGAAGACCCAAGAATTACGCCTGGAAAAGAAAAAAAAAGGAGAAGGTTATAGGTTATAATTATTCCTTGTCAAAAAAGTATGTTTGAGTAAGAACTACCCGTATTTTTAAAAAGCATTAATTTATCCTTTGTTAGTCTTCTTTTTCAGTTGGCTTTCTCCCACAGTTTTACGCTACTTACATAGAATTCTAGTTATGAAGCAGGTATGCCTCTTTCACATTCCTAACAAAAAAATATTTGCCAAAACATTATGACTTTTTCCATGTGTGAGCATTTTAGGTTTTATGAGTAGAGACATTTTCATTAAATTGTGCAAGTTTTTCAAACAACTACATTAAGAATAAGAACAGCTGCTTCATTTGTCTATTGTTAACATGACGGGAAAGGGCAATTTTCTGTGATTTCTTATAGTAACAGAGTAAGTATATTACTTTGCTAGACACTCAAGTTTTTGACTGGCCTATGTTAAAATTCAAAACAATCAAAATATATAACATGTGTTTTCTAAAAATTTTAGTTTAATCCAAACTTCACACATCATAACCACTTGAAGTTTACAAAGTCTTAAAAACAGATAGTGGCAGGTTAGATTTATGAGAAAAACTATATGCTATAGTTCAAAGTAAATATACCCAGAAAAGGAATACACTTTAAAATGTAGGTTTTCTTTTGAACTTAAACTAGAAGTGTAGATCAAAACCTTTTCATAAAACCAACAGCACACTTTAAGATATTTGGATGCAAAGTTAGAGTGGTGGGTTAACTTTCCCCCAAGGAGCTCATATTCTGAATTGTCATTGTGAATATTGAATTTCACCAGACCACGTTTGTAATGCCCATGGCTTATTTTTCTAATGATATTTGATCCTTAAAAGAGATGAAAGATTAAAAAACACCTTAGGCCCATAGTATACACGTTTCAAAGTACAGTACCCACACTGACTCTTCAACTCTGTGGAGAGTTGAAAACTTCACATAGGTTGTATGCTCCTACTGCAGAAATAAGACCATAACTTCTAAACTTCCATGGAAGACATCACACTCACGTAAGTTAGGGCTAAGACTTCTGTTAAAATTTAGGATGGTAGAAATCAGTTTCATAAATTTCAACTCTATTATGGCACTAAGATTTCCATTTCATTTATACAACTTTCTTGATTCACAACTACCCCTCATTTAGACAAAGAAAAGAGATAAAACAGAAAATTAAAAAAAAAAAGAAAGAAACAGGTCCCCAAATACCCAAGAATCAAAAATCATTTCCATTAATGGAGTTTAGAGCACAAGCCATAACTTCCTGACCTAACTGCAATATATTTCCTGAAATATTTACTTCTCAATAGTAAATATCTGCTAAATGAAACATACCAATTAATTATTCCAAAATTCTCATAATGGGGATTATGGAAGTATAGGCTTGATTCAGTACAGTCATCCAGCAAATGAGTAGTAAGGGAATGTTAGAATTGTATTTCCCTTTATTTCCCAATACATGCATCTTCATTCTGCCCTACAGTGAAATACCCAATTATCTGGTAGTAATCTTAATGTGAATATTCTTTTGGTTCCTCATACACAAAATGTTTAATACCAAAGGCCTTCTAGGTTGTTTACCTCATTTAAGGTTTATTACTACCTTGCCAGACACCCAGACTAAAAAAACTCAGGGCCCACTTTGGGGGCTCTTGTTTTCTTATCTCCATGACTTAATTTCTAGATCATTCTATCTATTTCCATTATTTTAAAACATCAAGGAAGAGAGACTTCGGTAAGCTAAATGATTGAAATGTAGACCACATCACTTTCAAGCTTTAGTAGACTGATCATTCCGGAGGCAAGACCATCTGATTCAGTATAGGACTGGGCACAAGAATAGCCCTTCAAGATATAACCCACCAAACTGAATTGCCAGTATAAAATGTGATCCAACGTTTATCTCTCCCAACATATATTTTAATTGACAAACAAAACAGAAGGGTGCTTAAATCTTTGCCATTCTTCATTTTGCATCACTGTGTCAAAGAATAATAAGGTAGGATGGAGAAGACCTTAGAAGCCATCCATGCCAAGTTCCCCTCCTCTAAAAAATATCACACAAAACCCTTTTTATTTTGAAACAATGTAGGAAGCACCTAAAACTTGCAAAAATGTGCGGAGTTTCCATAAACCATATACCTCTTACCTAGCTACGTAACCTGAGCAGAAATACAGAAATCAGGAAATCAACACTGATAGCATACCAGTAAGTAATCTATAGAGCTCATGTAAATTTTGCCATTTTCCCCACAAATGTCCTTTGATGGTCTGGGATCCAAACTTGGGGTCCCCACTGAATTTAGCTCTCAGGTCTCCTTAGTCTCCTTTCTTTGTCTTTAATGACCTTGATGGTCTTGAACAGCCCAGGCCAATTATTTTGCCAAAAGTCTCTCCACTTGAGTGTATCTGATGTTTTCTCCTTAGAATGAAGTTATAAATTTTTGGCAAGAATCCCCGAGAAGCGATGCCCTTCTCCGTGTTACCATATACTGGGGTATGTGATATTGATATTTCACTACTGGCAATATTAACTCTGATTGTATGGCTAAAGTAGTGTCTGTCAGGTTTTACCACTGTAAAACCGCTATGTTTTTTTTGAAAATAACAATTATCTTGTGGGGAGACATATGAAGATCATGCAAGTAACCTCTTTTACATCAGACTTTCACCTGCTAATGTTTTAGCAACAATCAATGGTTCATGCATGCAATGATTATTACTGTGGTGTGTGATCATGTTGCTTTTCCATTTTTCTTATTCTTTCCATTCTTATTCTTTCCTTATTCTTTCCTTTTTCTTATTCTTCTGCATTTATTAATTAGCATTCTGTGGTAAAAAAGAGCTGTCCTTTCTACCCCATTTATCAGTTCAACTATGTATTCGTATTAGTATGGACTCAAGGGTATTTATTTTATTTTATGGGTTATAATCTAATACTATCGTTTACTTTGTTGCTTCTGCCCAGTTCTGGGCACTAAGAACCCCTTCAAGTTGGGTCCTGTGTCCTTCTGATATACCCCCAACATTTTTTGAGAACTTCTTCACTTTCTGGCCATCTAAGATGTTTTAGGTTTATCTTGTATTTTTCCTATCTCACCTTATGGCATCAGCCATTTCTCCAAAAAGGGTTTCTTTTGCTGAAGAATGGTATCTAGAAAACAAAATCTGGGTGGTAGGTTAGCTCATTGTTACTAGGGCCTCTCAGCTTCTAGGCCGTCTCAGTAGAGAGGGCTAGGAAGCCTATATGCACTAGAGAGTGGTTTCTAGCCTTCTCTCTTTCCTTATTTGTACCTCTTCCTATGACAGTAAGAAACTTGCTGAACATCCCTTCTAATATGCTGATTTCTAATCATCCCTGGAGTATCACTTTGAAGTGGTGAAAATTAAAGCAGAAGAACTAAGACAGACATAAAGGACAGCTTCATGGGAGCAAAGGTAATTACCAAGAAAAGTCTACCAAAAGAAAGGGCTAATATCTATCTCTAGGAGTCTTGTTAAGAATGGGCTTGACATGGGACGCCTGGGTGGCTCAGTGGGTTAAGCCGCTGCCTTCGGTTCAGGTCATGATCCCAGGGTCCTGGGATCGAGTCCCGCATCGGGCTCCTTGCTCAGCAGGGAGCCTGCCTCTCTCTCCTTCTATGCCTGCCTCTCTGCCTGCTTGTGTGCTTTCTCTCTCTCTCTTTCTGACAATTAAATAAATAAATAAATAAAATCTTAAAAAAAAAAAAAGAATGGGCTTGACAACACTTTGTCTGGAGCATACAGATGAAGGAGATTACCTTTCTTACTCTATAATACCTTTCATTTATACAAAGATATTTGCAAGCATATGATAAAAATCTTTTTAGAAGTAACTTAATACATATAGAATTTAGATCTTACTAGATAGTTCTACTATGCAGGAACTACTCAAATACTGATATTGTACTGTCTAAAGTAGTTCCTGAGGTTTTGCTTAAAAAAAAAAAGACTAGTACTGGAATGACAAAATTTACATTATTACATCTTATGTATATTCTGCAGAAAGTATCTATCTCTTCTCAAAGAACTTAAGTAGGGTTGATAGAAGGCTTTTCTTAATTCCCCAGTTATACAATTAGAAGTATTTATCGCCTGGGGTGAGGAAGGACATGAGAAAAAAATTCTAAACTTGAATTATTACAAATAAATATAGAAACACTGACAGCTTTTGTGTCACTGCGTACACTGTTAAATGCATGAACACTTCACTGTAGTCATACAAATCCTATTCTTCTTTGCTTGGGTAGAGAGAATGGGATACCTAGAATTGATGGGAGAATAAAGATAAAGGTCGGGACTGTAATCTCAGAAAAATGGCCCAGTAGGAAGCCAGTGGTCAGGCCAACACCTGGGAGCCTGCTTCAAGAAGAAAGCCAGGCAGACTCAGGTGTGTGGTGAGGAGAGCAGGAGGAGGCACAATGTACCTGAGATACAGAGACCTTACAACTAAGGCAGGCACTGTTCCAGCTGTAGCTTTATTTCAGCGATAATAGAATCTAAGGACTGCTTTGCCAGAAAGTAGGCTTGTAAGGCTAGAAACTGGCCAAAGTTATTGATTTTCGTGTTTGATACTCTTCGGAGTTGGCTTTGGTTCAGGCATGTGCGTGAAATTCAATGAAAATCAATGAGGTACACTAATACCTTCGGAAAAGTGACCTTTCCTCTTGTCCCTGGCTTTGAAGTTAAGAAAATGAAGGCGCTGGAGCTGCTGGCAGCCCCCATGTGGGGTCTGAGGCCAAAGCTATGTAACACGGAGGGGAGATCTAATGGATTCTGCCACGCCTAAGGACAGCACCAAGTCCCAAATCAGCTTAGGATGCGTTTTCTGTCATTTACAAGCCAAAGCATCCCAAATGATCTACAGTCTCTAAGTAAAGGGATTGCCAAGGGTAACCCACAGTCTTCTATTCTTACTCCTTACCCCTAATCCCTTATTCCAGGGAATTTCTCTACCCTCATGGCTTTAAAGACAATTTCTTAGGATAGTAATTCATAACCATGACTAATTTCTTAAGCCAGTGCTACTCCCATGCTTCTAACTGTGAGCCTTCTGGATATCTGAGATCACCTCCACCGTGGTATTTATGCGTACATGGATTCAATACTCAACCAACATTTACTGGTTATCTACTACATACTGGGTAGACGAAGGTAAAGTAAATAATTTGCATTTTTTTTCTCACACCAGATTTTTCCTTGGCAATTTATCAGCCTCAAGTTCCAAGATCTCAGAAAGTACTAGAGGGGAAAAAACAATCAACATCGTGTGTAATATTGACACTGTTAAATAAGTGAACTGTTAAAAAACAGGGACACTTCTCTACTATCAAAGAAATCTTTTTTTTTTTTTTTTTTGCTTTGTACTCTCCTTCATGCTGTTAATTCTTTCACTCTAATCAAGTATTTGTGTACCTATATTTAAGTCTCTTGTCATTTTTTTCTTTTCTTTTCCCCAATAATAAGTCTACTCTACACTCTACACTCTCTTCTTACACCTCTGTCATCCTTTTACAGTTTGAACTTGCCTCTATCTCAGGTCTACTAGCACGGACTGTGGACTTGCTTAAATACACAGGGGCCAAAGGGAATGGAAGATGATTATGTTGGCAGTGAGGACACAGCACAGGCATAGACATAAGTCTATGTCCAAAGGCATAGACATAAGTGTGCCCTGCTTGGTCCCTTCTGCCTCCTTCTCTGTTCTTCTGTGCCATACACCTACAAGGAAATGAGGTGTGGTTTGCTTGGGAAGCTTATGCAACTGATTTAACCCATCCCCCACCTGCCCATTGGCCCAGCACACTGACTACACACACCAGTCGGCCGCGGCTTTGCTCCTCAGTAAGGGGTTCCGGTTACTGGTGCCACCACAGAAAAGGCTGCCCACAAGTACCAGCTTTTAAGTTTAAAACAGAGTCTCTGTTTCCTTTTGAACAAGTCCTGCTATTCTTTTTTTTTAAAAAGCTACAACAAAATAATAAAAAAAGTGTTAGTTCAAGTGGTTTTAGTCTTGGCGTAAATGACCAGTAATAAGAGATGATGATGATCACTTAATAATAAAGAGTGGTGATAAATTTCACAAAGGGTCATTTATAAATGGTAAACCAAACTTCACACTTTTACCACAAAATATGAAAATAATCCCTGGGACCCGTGACAGGGTTATTAATTTTCCTTTTCCCTTTCTTTCACTCCGTGAGAAGCTGGCCTATGGGACATCGTCCTCTCCTGTTTGTTTTTTCATCAGGAAACATGCTAAATACCTTCCTTGGGATGAAATGAATCTTGTTTTATGTACAACCACACACATACACCCAGGGCCATGGAGAATACTCAGAGTTCATGTAAACTGGATACTTAGACATTTCAAATCTGGTAGAAATGGCAACAGAAAGTGCATTAAGGAATGTGTTCGTCTCCTTCCTAGTGGACTACGAATGCACTGCTGGATAAAATGACTACATGTAAAAAATATAAAGAGCTATCTTCTTAGCGCTAGAAAAGGCCACATGATTTTGTGACATTTTATCTCAGTGTGTATGTATATGCGTGTGTGTGTGTGCGCACTGCAAATATGACAATGCGTTTACGTTTGTTTCAGCTGGCAAATATACAGGTGTTTGATGTGTTATCCTTTACATCTTCTGAACTGTTTGTTTTCTCCCCTAAATTTCCAAAAATAACATAGAAGAAAAAAAATTAAAGAACTATGCTGTGGAAATGTAAATTTTTAAACGGTCACTTAAACTTTTAAAGCATGAATATTAGTAAAGTTACTCAAACACTTATCAGGTCATTTAAAAAATCTTTTAACTTTGAAATAATATTAGGCTTTTACAGCAAAGTTGATACCCTTCACTCAGCTTCCCTTCAAGTTAACAATTACATAAGCTAACTTACATAAGCTATAATATGATTCTCAAAAGACGGTAAGTTAACCTCAATACTACTAATTTATAGACCTCATTTGAATTTCACATTACTCCCCTCATGTCATTTTCCTGTTCCAGGATCCAATCCAGGACCCCACACTGCACTTAGCAATTGTGTGATCAGGTCATTTTGACCGAGTCTATAACCTCTTCTACTTCCTTCCATTCAAAAGAATGCTTTTCTGCCTGATTTTTCCATTGGCCTCTTTCAAAAATCTGTGTTTATATTTTTAATTTCAGCCCTAGCAAACTAATGGCAGATATTTAATTAAACTAAATGAGGTGTAACAACATTGAGAAGCAATTTCAGAAAAAACTGTTACGATAAACAGAAATAATCTTGCTTGGTTTGCATACTGACATACTTTTCATTGAGTGTAAAAATTTAGTTCAAGGAACAAGTAGTTTCATGACCCTTCAAATCCTCCTTCGGAAGACTAATAAATGCAAACCACTTGTTTTGGAGAATGTTTACAAAATGCTGCCAGCTCTGCATCGTCAGTCTCTACTAGACACTTGGTAAGGCTCCTATTCTCTACATGCTGTCTATGCAAAATGCAATCCGAATCAGGGCTTCTGTATGTCATGAGAAAGAGTACTCAGTGATGACATGTGCTAGCAAAACACATCCAGGTATTTTTTTATACAGCTGGAAATAATCTAAGGCTACCAGAAAATCAGCAAGCATGGGTTAGATACAGCTACAGGTCAATTTGCATAACAGTGAAGCATCAGGGTGTCTGAAAAAGTGAGGAAGAAAAAATTTTTTATAAAGACCTACAAAGAGATGATCCATAAAGAGATGACCAGAAAAAATTTTTCTAAGTATGGTTCATAAAAAGATGATTAAAACTCTTCTCATTTTTAGTTCCTTCAACTAATTATGTTAAAGTACATAAAAAATGGCAGTTGAGTATTTTAAACATGAACAAAATAAATAAACCTTGTCCCCAACCCCATCAGAATATGTAAGTTGATCAGATTGTATTCAATTACATTCTATTTTATAATATGACTATATGTTTGTACCTATTAATGTAGTAAACTAAAATGTAGCATAAGATTAATATAAACTAAAATACAGCATAAGATTAATATATGAAACAGAACAAAACAAAGCTGTTAGAGAACTACATTTATGTTGAAAGTGCTGCTGATGCTCTTGAACAAATTTACTACAAAGTCTAGCCATCAGAAGGAAAGCCTAACCGGGTGGTCCCCTTGCTAACATGTATGCCATCCCATCTGATGATTTGCCATGGGTGGGGTTTCCAATCCCCATGTACTCTCACCCAGTCCTCACTGCTGAATAACTCCCCCCGCCCCCCGCCCTCCTGCTCTAAGGCTCTAACACAAACCTCTTCTTTTGGCCATAATAAAATGACAAGTAACAGGAATGGGACTTCTTTTTTTTCTTTCACATAAATTAAGGGGGAATTACTCATCAAAGATGAAAATGTCTACAAGTTGGCTATTTTTATTTGGTCTTTGTCTGGGAGAGGTATTTCTTGAGAAATGTTTTAGAACTCTCAGAGTCTAGAAAAACTAAACTAAAAATACCAAAAAGGGTAATGGAGGATAAGCTTTGCCTCTTTCTTCCTCTCCAACTGCCACAATGCTCACTGTTTTCACAGTTGTGTCGGTTTATTAGAAAAATAAAACTTGATTGGACCGTGTAGCCATTTCTTTCTATTTTTTTCCTTCCTTCCTTCCTTCCTTCCTTCCTTCCTTCCTTCCTCTCTCTCTCTCTCTCTCTCTCTTTCTTTTAACCAGACCGGCAGATCTGACCATGCATACTGGAACGTATATTGCAACCTTCTTACAGAGGAAAGAACAACAGTAAATACAAAATTCAAAAGTTCCTTAGATGAATACGGTAGCTGGTTAATTTAATTACATGAGGAAACTGTTGTGAATCAATCTTTTTTTAAAGTAAGTTACATGGATGGAAGAATTGGTATAAACTTCCTCAAACAGTGTTGAAAGCAAAATGACTTGCTTAACAATTTACTACAGTCGCTTAGAAATTGGTCTTGATCTGCATAATCCAGGTGTTTTAAGACTGGTGTAAGTGACCAATCAAAAGCCAGGAGACATGTTCTAGTCCTCACTCCATCTCAGAATATTGCTGGGCAAATCACTTGATCTTTCACCCTTAGCTCAAGGGGGGAGTTAGGATTAGCTCAGTGGGCTTCCACCCAGGGTTCTTTGACCTGAGAGAGTTTCACATAGTAAAGGTGGTTCATGAGGTATTTTCCATACTTCAAAGACCCCGAAAGAAATCATGAATCTATCTGAAACAAGCTTGGAGGTGCAGTAAATTTTTCTTTTTGGTTATAGTCATATCAAGTTGGTGTAGTTATGTTAGCTATCTCATCCTAAAAGCAATGTGTTTGGATCATGAGATCTACAAGAGAAAAGGATAAAAAAGGGTTCTTGATAAAGAAAAGTATGATCTTTAAGAAAACTTGCAACTCGAAAATTTATTGACCTATGACTTCAGCATTCACATGCCACTGAGAGAGGGAAGGGAAGGAAGATACAAAAAAGGCCAATATTCATTGAAGAATTTAATAAATTTGTGCCAAGGAATGTGTAGGGTATTCTGAGTACATTAGCTCACCTAATCCTTTCAGCAGGTCTGTGAATTCAGTATTTTTGCCTTCATTTCGGAAATGAGCTGTGTTGTAACTTTTACCACCATCAACTGCCAGTAAGTAGCAGGGCTAGGATTCAGATTCTGTCTGCCTCCTTCCAGCACCCAGGTTGCTCTATAAAAACTACTGCTATTAGTTAGCTCTTAGTAATTTCATTTTTCCAACTGGCAACAGGGTTGTGAATAAATGCTTTTTCCCGTCCCCAGCTGTCCTGCATGGCCTCAGTATGTTATGCCAACACAGCCTACAGGTCCAGACGCCCAGCCAGAAAGTAAAAGAACATCTAGGATGTGTCCTCAGTCACTCATCACTGACAATGTTGCTATGCCAGAAACTTTCCTAGCAAATAGTCTACTCATGGCTTATGTGGATGGGAGGGCAATTTGCTGTGACCACAGGCAAAACTAAATGCTGTCACAAGTTCAGTAGAGTGAGGGAGAGAGATTTCCTCCTAATCTTCTCTTTTTCCACTGTCCCAGCATGGAGGGCTACAACAGTTCTTGTTCATTTCACCTCCTACTGACCCAGAGGAGAGGCTACTGAGATCTCCTAATTACTGCGACTGGAAACTTTCTTCTCTCTCTTTTTGTTTAAAGATTTTATTTTATTTTATTTGTCAGAGAGAGAGTACACACAAGCAGGCAGAGAGGCAGGCAGAGGCAGCGAGAGAAGCAGGCTCCCTGCTGAGCAAGGAGCCCGATGTGGGACTCGATCCCAGGACCCTGGGATCATGACCTGAGCCGAAGGCAGCGGCTTAACCAACTGAGCCACCCAGGCGTTCCGGAAACTTTCTTCTCTAACAGCACTTTGCAGTGAGATATCTTTCTGTCAACTGATAGTATTTGTGTTGTCTCAAAGGCCCTTTTTTCTCCTGTCTATAGAACATTGTTTTAAAAAGGTATATATGGGAAATTTTTATCAGTTGCCCTTCCCCCTTCCCAAATGTAGGGGGAAAATCGTTCTTTACCATACCTTTGTTAAAACTAGGAAAAGAAATAAAGAGCATTTTTTTCCCTATGCTACTTAAAATATACAAAGTCCAATGCAATGGGACACAACTCTAAAGTATCGAACCTAAGGTCAACAGTTTTCTAGCAGTCTAGATTAAGTTTAGAATCTGGTAACTAAAAACAATAGGAGGAAATAGACCAATGTGGCTAGAGACAAGACTGAAGGTGGATATACTTGGAAGAGTATAATTGTACTGGATTTCTCATTAGGAGGAAGCAGAGTCCTATGAAGACTTCACATTCCCCAAGAGAACCATATTTACACAATTAACAATTCTTTTGTTGGAATAAAAGCTTTCATTATTGCATGTGGACACATGTGGGCTGTGTAAAAAATGTAAAAGATGTGTAACACACGGTAAACAGAAAGTAATGATCTTAAACAGGCCAAATCCTTGAACTCGTCATTAATAAATGTCTCTCCTGCATTCAGCTACCCGGGCTGCTGGGAGCCTGTTTTCTTCAAGTACTTCAAACACTGAAATCCAGGAACATTTATTATTTTAATCCATTACAGGCAGTGCTTGATTTAACTTTATTGGTTGTGGTGGTGGTAGTGGTTATAAGTGGGGGTACAGCAATGTTCTTTTACACATCATTTCAAAAGGGCTTAATTATATTTTATAGTTTGGGCCAGGAATTCTGCTTGTTTTTTGTCTAACAAGGTTCAAATGGAGTTCAGGTCGATGATGAATCAGAAGAAAAAGTCAGAGATGGTTATCTCTCTGAGATGAGCTCATCTCCCTCTACGAAAGGCTGGGCAGGTACACGATGTTCACTACACAGAGCACATGACAGTGCTTGACATCTGAAGCTGCTTGCTTATTAGAGGATTTTTAACACATCAGAAATGCGACCGAGCAGTTACCATCTTCATTTCTAAAGTAACTATCCTATGTATTTTAAAGGTTTCCCACTGGAATCCAAAGCAGCTACGGTGACCACCTAGCACTAAAACAAAAAATGTATGTGAAGAATAATAATCATTAAGACATTTAAAAAAATGCACAAAGCTTTTGAAACAGAAATATTTAAGTATCCCAAGTGAAATATGTAGAAGACTGTATCAATGTAATTCGGTTAAACAAAAGAGGAAGTAACCCTATAAATGTGTCTGAATAGCATTCATCTCCCAGTGGGTTTTTTGACCTTTTGTTTTTATTTTTTTTTTTAAAAATCAAATATTCCTGATCTGTTACCTCTCTTTCTAAGGGCATGAAAAAAGATCAAAGATAATAGTATTAATATTGCCTATTATTATCCAAAATTCCAGCTAATCATATATTATTGTATGTAATAATTACAACAAGGGGAATAAAATTTGCATGGTGGGATTTCTTCTCCATCGTGTGTGATTTTTTTAAGAAGAAGACAAGAGAATTAATCCCCCAGACAGCATCTTATACATTTATGATTTTTATTTCCCACCATATTAGAGAAACAATATGAAACACTAGTTTGGAAAAAAGTAATGAGAATTTTACTTTTTTCTCCTTATTTCTCATTTAACTTTTAGAACTTCCTATTCTACTTTTTTTGAATGTCTCAACGGTCCTCAGTATACACAGGAAAATATCACCGCTGAAGAGAATCCATAATCTATAGGTAATTTAAGAGTAAAGTAAGAGGGACACACTAGTTCATCAGTAGCAACTTTGAACCTTGTTATAAAGTAATAAGAGGGAATCGGACCAGGATTAATAGTGGTACTCAGTTGTGAGGTGAGGGGTGTCATGTTTCACAGACTCTAGGCCATCTGTTCTGCCTGCCTCCATTTTACTTCTGCAAAACTATAAACGCACCTCTACCTCAGGGACTATAGAAAGGCATTAGAATTCTTCTGCTTTTCATTATCACAAGATTCAGTAACTCATTTCATTGTCAAGATAATCCCCTTTTACTCTTTCTTTTGCGCTTGCGGGGTATGCCAAAATGACAAATAAAATCCCAGATGTTACAGACCCGATGAGGTCCCCACCTTTCCTTGAGTGTTGGGTTTATGCTACTTGGGATATAGTGTCAAAAATGACAGGACCCTGATGCCCACACCCAATATTCATTAAGGTTTGTTAGTGATTTGTATAGCTGTCTACAAGCTGTGCCTCCACTTCAATCCTCAGTGGCAGCTTGAAAGTCAAGTGTGTCCTCCGGCTTTAACTGTCAAAGCATTCACCTCCTATTGTTCAGGCACTGGAAAGAGAAGCTGTTTCTTAAAAGTAACAAAAGTCTTTGGGGTGTTGTAAATGGCTTGCTGTTGCGACATATTATTTTAGGTAGTCATATCTAATTTAATGTTTTATTTCCCCTTAGGCTTACTTGTATTTCTGCCGCATCCAACAGCTATGACAAGGCCTTAAGAGATTTTCCTCAGGAGATCCAGTTAACTATGGAATGAAAAGCTGGAGCTCCACTTTGTATCAATTAATGACCAGGTTTCATTTTTTCAGTACATGAAAAGGAACTTTTTTCTTTACATTTTATTGCTCTTGAATTCGGTGAACATGAGAAGAGGAATTTGTCTATGTGAAAAATAATGCGGCTATGCTTTCTTTCTCTCTGTTTTTGTTTATACACATAGATAAGTGCATCTGGATGACAGAGGCAGGGGTGGAGAAGGTTATTTAAACGACAGCTCTTTGACCAGAAGGAGTTCAGCTCATTGTTTTCTGCCATGGATGACAAGTCCCCTAAGTGCCTATGGATAGGGGATCCTTGCAACTTTTCTCCAATTTCTGACTAAAATGAGAACCAAGATGGCCTCACTTAGGCTCTTCCCCCAATCCTTTGTGCCACTGAACTTGTTCATATCCCATTTCCCTTTTTCTTATCTCCATGGAGTTGTTAATCTAAGCGTCCCTGAGCAAGAAGAGCAAGGCAGCCTAAAGCATAGCCATTCCACAGTCTGAATCGTGTACCCTCCTTTGCCAAAATCTAAAGGAGTGCCGCCCTAATAGAGCCATAATTTACTCTGACAAGGGGAGCTAAAGTCTGCAGCTCACTCCCCACCCTGCCTGTGGAAAGTGCTACACTGTGTTCACAATTTATAGCTATATACTTATGGTTTCTCCAAAACGACATACTTCAAACAGCAAAAAAGATTGTGTTATGTGTGTAGGTGGGGGGAAGGGGGTCATTTTTAAAAGAACACACTACAGAATGGGATGGATTTAATAGATAGCAAAAGAAAGACTATCAGCCTTTCTGAAATAAAAATGTTTCCGAAAATAAGATAGAATCTCTAAATGAGATTCATTTTGTTATTTTTTTCAGTATTATATACCAACTGAAAAAATCTAAGCATTACATCTACTAGAATCAGAACTTCAGAGGCATTTTACCAAAGACATATGGGAGAACGTAAGTATTCTAGCAGAAATAAGAGTTAGGTTATTATAAGTTGCTGTTATACTAGCATCTGCAGAGTAGAATTCGGAAACAAATTAAGACCCTTGAAACTCTAATAGTTTAGGGTCACAGGATAGTACAGAAGGCTGAGAAGAATTTGTGGATTTTTCTTCTTTTTTAAATTGAAAATATTCAGCCATTTCATATTGGTTCAAATGATGAGAACATTTCAGTGAAAAATTTGTACATATTTTGTTGCAAAAACCAGTAAATGAATATGAAACCTTCCTAGATTTAAGTGTATTGCCAGTGTCTTGGGAAGAAGATTAACCTTCCCTTCTCATGCTTTTATTATTCCCTTTCCCCCATACTCTTCCCATAAGCTTATGACAGTTTCGATGATTAAAAAATACAATCATTAAACGAACTCAAATATTTTTTGTACCTTTCAGAAGTGAGGAAACATGCCTACAACACATTCCCCATTGTGTTTCTCTAAATATTACTTAGAACATAAGATTCCTCTGGCATTACAAATCTATTTCAGCTCCTAAATTAAAACTCATCTGGAAAGGACTGTTTTACCCTGTTTATATAACATTGTCACATAAAGAGTGTTAAAAAAAATATTTCACTAAAAATAGCTTGCGTAAGTTAGGGATTAGAGTAGTTTCTGCTGCTATAATTGTTCCTTTGTAGTTTTTTCCATGATGTTTTTGCAGTGTTTTTGACTGTGTTTATTAAAGTCAGCACATCAAAAAGGATCAAAGGGAAAGTGAGTGAGAACCAAAGAAACCCCAAGTGTGTTGTCTCATTGGGGAGTTATGCAGATTCGCATAAACAAGTGCAAATTGTTGAGGTTTTAATGAAAATTTTCTACAATTATTTTATCTTAAGTCATTCTATACAATAACATCTGTACAGCAGATGGCTATACTGTACCAAGGCAAAGCTCCTTTTTCTCTCTCTGTTTAATAGTACATCTGAGATGACTACTTTTGTCACTGTGCTCAATTTGGTTCGGCAAATAATTTGAAAAGTGCAGCTGCTGCAGATGGTCACAATAGTTATATAAACTGTAAAATCAAAGACACAGTCAGGTATTTCTGTATTAGATTCAAACTATAAAAATCTGACATTAACTCGGTTCAGCTCAAAGATATACTATAAAAGAGTTTAGTTCAATGCAGAACGATGTCACTTGCAGAATACAAAAGAAATATAACTACTGGTAGGAGGGTTTTTTTTGGGGGGGGGCGTGAGGGATACTCTTTATCACTCATCAAAAATGTATCTTGCATGTATATTTGAGTATATTTCATCCAGGTTGAAAAGCATGATTTTTTAAGGTATTCAACTATATAATGAAATTAATGTTCAGAGCTTCAAGATGATATTTGGCTTTTAAAAAGTTTTGCTAAGCTATAAATTAATTTTTGAAAAATATGTGATAATCTCACAGTTATAGTTTCCCTGAAATCAGCCATTAGCAACAGCTAGAACTTAACACACTCTTATTTTATTTGATTATAATTAATGATTATCTTGCTAACATTGTTATCTTTTTAAACTGGGCATGCTGCTCCATGAAGAAGAAATGTAGAGAAAACAGATTTGGCATTCGTTATGTTCTCATAATAAAATTGTTCCCATTAAATAGCTAACTTCAATTTGGTTTGGTTTGTTGACACAACTCCTTGAGACCGTTTGTTGGACACTACACATTACACTTGTATACAATATGTCTTTGTAGGAGCTATAGTTTCTGTTTCTGTGTTTAACTAGATTGAAGGGCATAATTGTAAAAGGGATGGGGTATGTAGTTTTTCCAGGATGAAGGGGGGAAAGAAACAAGCTACAAAAGCAGAATGAGTCCACTATCTTGTGGAGCTCAGTGAGAGGATTTTAATGACATTATAGAGATGTTTATTGAGGACAGACACCATTAAAAGTGGGTAAAATATGAGTAGCAAACGAATAAAACAAGACAGAAAAGGACCTAGAATTGAGGACAGTCCATTTAAATTCTTCCCCTCTGTTTGCATCCTAACCTTTCCCTGCTATGATTAAGGTACAACTGGAAAGGCGTGGGAACCGGTCAGTGTTGTCTGGGTTGCAATTTATTTGTGGATAAATCAGACACTGCAGCCTCCAGTGTTTCATAGTCTTTCATGTCCCACGGACCTTACATTTTTCATTTCTAACTTTTAAGACAATAAAAAAAAATACAGTGCTTTTAGCTGGCTTGGTCACAAATATTTCTGGTGAGAAAGAAATAAATCATCTACTTTTTGGCCTAAAATTCATACTTCTCAACCATAAAACTTTTCCTTTATCTCTTAAACTACTGTGCCCAAACTGGCTATATGGAACTACGTCCCAGGAGATCTCCAGCTGCCACTTAACCACTTTTTAGTAAGCAACTAAGTTACAGAGAGTTTTAGGGTTTACTTTATCCCCTACACCATCCCTCTAGCCCCAATTCTTTCCTGCAAATTAAAGTGGAAAAAAATGTTTCCTTTATGCTACTTTTGCTTTTCAAAGTAGAATTTCTGGCATTGTGCCCTAGACTCCTACAGTAGCAGGTTCTGTGACTGAAAACTGCTACTTCCCACCTGTACCTTATCTTTTCTCTTCCGCTCCTCCCATTCCTTCTGCCTACCATTTTTCAGTGTGAAAAGGCACATTAACATTTCCGTCACGGTAAACAAAAGAGAAAGAGGTAGATGCCTGTTGATTTCTCACCTCTCCACCCATCAACGCAGAGCCCCACACCACCCTGTGCCAGGCTAGGTACTGAAGCATAGCCTTCCTCTTCCAGGCACTGCTGGCATGGTCAATGGCATTGTCCTTGCCAAGTTGAACCTTGGTTTTTGCTACACTTTGTGTAGCATACCTGCCACCTGAACAATTTCTCTCTTTTTAAATAAATTGTTACCAGTGACTTCATATAGTGCATTAGAATCATCTGTAGAGCTTTTGGAACACAGATTTCCGGGCTCCACGCCCAGAGTTCTCGATTCAGTAGGTCAGGGGTGGGGTCTGAAACCTGGCATTTCTAACGAGTTCCTAGGCGATGCTGATGCTGTGGATTCTGCGACCATGCTTCGAGAAACACTGCTCTAAGGGTTCACAAAACTTGATACTTCACTGTTCCACTAAGCTATTTGAGGTAAAAAGGAATTCAGAAGTGGATGATTTTACAGACATTTGTAGGAACATACCCAAAGAGATGGATACCAACAGATTCATTTAAGGTGATAAAATATTTGGGTTCAAAGGACTTATTACAAACTTAGCTCTTAAAATAAGGTCACAAAAAATGTCCCCCTCTGTAATGGTCCTTGAAACTTTTAACCTCTAAAACAAAACAAAACAAAACAAAAGCAAAACAAAACTTTTAACCTCTACATAATATGAATCTTTAAAATTACGCATTTTCAGATGCCAACAAACCATATTATCATCTCCCTCTCCCCCTTTCTGTGACTTACCAGGTATTTTCTGTGTTGCTTTGACATTAAGGCTTCCACTGAGGGTTGACAAAGATGCTAACAGGCATGGTTTACTAGGATGGGGGACAGTTTCCATGGAGACCACAATCTGAGTAGTATGGACAGAAATTTTCTGAAAGCAAGAAACAGTTCTCCACATGTTTTCTTGAAATGGAATCTTCTGTGCTCCATCACCATGAACTTTAGGTTTCGACAATTTTCCACGGTAACATTTTGAGGTTGGAAACTCATCCTTATTCAGTGAGGTGTCTGATGGCGCTGATGTCTCTTTGCTGTGTGCACTTCTTATCTTCTTTAATAAATTGTTTATCTGATCCAACTTGGTGAAACTCAGGTTTGCTTTCAAAGGCTTTGATATGTCCAAGTTGATGTCTGCTATAGAATTGAAAAAGAGAAGAAAATTACTGAAGCTCTGTCATTGAATAGAAACCCTTGCTTCCCTGTCAAGCTCCTGTTTAAGTCTCCCCACACTTGTAGGGTAGACTCATTAGGATGCCAGGTGTTGGAATTCTTTCACTAGTCATCTAACTGTTCTTCCCATGTAGTTACTTGAAGGACCATTTTCCCTGGACTACTCACGTGCCTTCCATCGTGTCTCAATCCATGTGACTGTTCCTGATAGAGTGAAGGCCAAGCATGGACATCTATTTCTGCCCTCCCACTCTGAGCCAAAATTAAGCAGCTATTTTAGTTTGTTACTAGAACTGACATTCTTTCTTCCAAGGTAAAAGGACTTCCCCTAGGATCTAGCACAATGTTTGACACAAATACTAGTGTCAATAAATATCTGTCCAACTGATTAGCTGAAGTAGCCTTCTCTGCCCCATTCCCTAATCAAGTATACGTAGAAAAGCTTTGCTTCCCCTTTGTGCCCTGCTGAGAACCAGAAGGGTCCCTTATATCGTTCCCTACATTCTGCATTCTAAAACATTTAAACACCCCATCCAATGTAACATGTGTACACGGAGATCTCTTCAAGCCTACAGTCCATTTTATATGCAGCATATACCAGGTGTTGTCCTTATTTGCTACCCAGCACCTGACATAGAAACTGACCAGCTTTTTTTTTTTTTTTAACTGACCAGCTTTAATTTTCTGTTTTTGCCTTCTTACTTCTGTTTTCATCATCAGTAAGACTGAAGACTATAACTGTTGTGAAGGCAGGGCATGTCATATGTCTTTATACCCAGTGCCTGGCACACTATGTCTCGCCTATGTTTGAGCGTACTGAACCTCACAGGTGTTCTCTTCACTGGAGACCGAGTATATAGAAGACACAATCCCATATGAAGCTAGCGGCAAGGTTATTAAGCAGATAAAGTTAGTTTCTATATCCTTCTTCATAAGGAGGATCTCTTTTCACCCTTCTCAGGTGTTAGCGCCTTACAGTTTTCTCCTGGCCACCCATGTTCCCTCAGGCAATTCTTTTTAAGTGTGTCTTCTCATGTGATTCTTTAATCGGGCCCAGCAAAACTCGGAGAGTCCTGCTTCTGGCTAGGTGACCACCAGAAATGATCAGACATCTGAGTCACCCTTTGCAATACCAAAATGCTCCCTGCTCCCCATATTTTCTTAAACAGAAAAAACAGAGTAACTTAAAGGAATTGTTTTTTTTTTTTTTAAACCTCCTATTGACAGGTTAACTCACCCACCATAGAATTTACCTATTTAAAGTGTACAGTTGAATGGTTTTTAGCAAACTCACAAGATTGTGCAATTTTTGCCTCTATCTACTTCCAGAACATTATCATCACCATAACAAAAATAATCCCAAACCACTTAGCAGTCCCTCCCCACACATTCCCTACCTCTAGCCTCAGGAAATCACTAATCTAATTTCTGTCTCTATAGATTTGCCTATCCTGGACATTTTGTATAAACAGAATTACATAATATCTTGCCTTGTGGGTCTGGTTTCTTTTAGTTAGCGTAGTAAGTTTTTAAGGTTCATTCCCATTGAAACACGTATTGTTAGTACTTTCTTCCTTTTCGTGGCTGAATAATACACCCTAATATGGATACACCACATTTTGTTCATCTACTAACAGTTAATGGGCATTTGAGTTGTCTCCACTCTTTGGCTATTATAAATAATGCCATTATGAACATTCATGTGCAAATTTTTATGTGATCATGTTTTTAATTCTCTTTGTATCTACCTAGGAGTGGGGTTGCTGGGTCATATTTGATTACAGTCTTCTTAGTGGGTATGAAGTAGTAGCCCATTGTGATTTTGATTTCTTTCTTTAAAAAAAAAAATATTGGGGCACCTGGGTGGCTCAGTGGGTTAAGGCCTCTGCCTTCGGCTCGGGTCATGATTCCAGGGTCCTGGGATGGAGCCCCACATTGGGCTGTCTGCTCAGCAGGGACCCTGCTTCCTCCTCTATCTCTGCCTGCCTCTCTGCCTACTTGTGATCTCTGTCAGTCAAATAAATAAATAAAATCTTAAAAAAAAAGATTTTATTTTATTTATTTGACACAGAGAGAGACATCAAAAGTAGGCAGAGAGGCAGGCAGAGAGAAAGGGGGAAGCAGGCTCCCTGCTGAACAGAGAGCCCGACGCAGGGCTTGATCCCAGGACCCTGAGACCATGACCTAAGCCGAAGGCAGAGGATTTACCCACTGAGCCATCCAGACACCCCGTGATTTTGATTTCTATTTCCCTAATGATGAATGATGTTGAGTGCTTTTTTATTTGGTTATTGGCCATATGTATATATTCTTGGAAAAATGTTTATTCACATTCTTTGCTCATTTTAAAATGAATTATTGAATTATAGGAGTTATTATTGAATTGTAGGAGTTCTTTATATTCTGGATACAAGTTCCTACCAAATATAGGATTCACAAACATTTCCTCCCATTCTGTGGATGGTCTTTTCAGGTTTTTGATGGTATTATCTGTAGCACAAAAGACTTTAATTTTTGTGAAGTCTAATTATTTATTATTTTGCTTGTGCTTTTAGGGTCATATTAAGACACCATTGCTAACCCAAGGTCACAAAGACTGACACTTAGTTTTCTTTTCTAAGTTTTATAGTTTTACCTCTTACATTTAGGTCTATGATTTATTTTTTTTTAAGATTTTATTTATTTTTGCAAGAGAGGGAGTGAGAGAGGGAGAGTGTGAGTGTGAAAGCACAAGTTGTGGGGAGGAGCAGATGGAGAAGCAGACTCTCTGCTGAGCAGGCAGCCAGAGGTGGGCAGGACTAGATCCCTTCCTGGGATCATGATCTGAGCTGAAGGCAGATGCTTAACTGACTGAGGCACCCAGGTGCCCCAGGTCTATGATTTTGTTGCATTAACTTCTGAGCACTGTGTGAGGAAGGGGCTCGACTTCATTCTTCTTCAGGGAAGTATTTGGTTATACCAGCCCCACACGTTGAAAGGCATTATTTTTGATTTGTAGGTTTTGGAGTACTGAATAAAGCTGGTGGGCAAAATACTTTAGGAGGACTGGATGGTTCAAATGACCCATACATTTATTTGCTCTGCCTCCCTACCCTTTCATGTGGGTTTCCAAATTCTGTGGCCTCACAGTAAATAATACCACCTTTACAGCAATGCAAAAAAGAAGACAATCTTAAGAGACGAAAGGAACAACAGGAAACCGAAACAAAAGCTACAGCAGGAGGAGACCCAAATGTGGTGGCTAGAGCAATCTGCTTTGGTCTGGATTTGTAACATGCAGACTTAAATTAAGAGTCTGAAGTGTTCCTTCTGTAGCCATAGAACCAATTTAGTGATCTATTCAGGAAGTTGCCCAAATGGCCACCTAAGCCAACTGCTGAACCAAAGGGATCCACTTCTCCTAACTGAAGACTGTCAAAGCACTAGTGGGAGGGGATGTATATACACCTGCCATATCTACGGAGAGTTGCTTGACTACTACCTTGATATGGATCCCATCTCAGATATCACTGTGGTCCCAGTGACACAGGAAAAAAACATTTAAACCTCTGTTTTTTTGCCTAATTCACCCTTTGAGACTTAGTCCTTGAGTCAGTTCCTTCAGAAGTCTTTCTTGACCCTGCGGCCAAGGAAGATGCTGCCCATCCTCTGCTTCCAGAATACCCTGTGCACCGTGGCTTGTCAGCCACCTATTTATATATTTTTAGAGTTAACTTCTTATGTATCTGTCCCAGGCCAGTGAACTGTGAGCTCCTGGACAGTATGGGCTCTCCTACATCTTAGTATTCTGAGTGCCTAAGCTACTGTCTAGTCCAGTCTAGTACAGTGAGTAAGTACTAAACTAAGTGGGTATTTAATGATGTGATGAAGGAAAAAAATGAATGAGTTTTTCCTTTCTATTGAACTCTCTTAGGCTCATCAAATCATTTTATCTAAAACATTCCATTTATTCCTCTTGGACCTACGCTATTCCCTGTCTCAGTTAATGGCTCTATAATCTACCAGGTGACTCAAATCAGAAATCTGATTTTTTTTTTAACCCATTTCATGTTCTTTTCCTGGTCCAAATCCACTCAAAGATTAAGTTCTGTCAATTTTACTTCCAAAATATTGCTTGAATCCAATCTCCTCTCCAGCATTCCAGCCAGTCCCCATTTTTTCCCTTCATGGCTTTGATATTGTTCAACTATTATAAAACCTCCTGAATGATTTCTCTGTCTAGACCAATTCCCACTAATATAGTCTCTAGAGTAATTTCCAAATGATTTGCTTCAAATGCAATCCTGACTGGCTCACTCCTATTTAAAACTCTCTATTGGCTCTTCTTTACCTATGGTATAAAAGACCAAGCTCCTTTTAGAATGGAAAAAAAGGCCCTGCCTTTCTTTATCTGCCACCATTGCCCACCTCACACAATAAGGTTCCAGAAATATCAGAGTTTATAGAGCCTGCTTCTCCCAGCTCCTGCTATGTCATACCACTAGGCCTTTGTTCATGTTGCTCCTTTTCTACTGTACCCTTTCTTCACCTAATGCTGAATGTTCAGGGTACTGCTCAGCATTTTCTGCAGAAGTTGGTCCACAAAGCTGGCCTTGCACAAGTATCTTTTTGTGAGATTGTATCTGCCGCCAATCAACAAGTTCTGTGAGTGCCTATTTTTTATCATTAATATGCAGCACTGGGCCTCCAACTCAGCACAAGTAAATGTCTGGTCACTTTATGCAGGAGCACCCCAGAACATTCTAATCTGGTTCTGTCGTAGGCAGAATTCTAAAGATGACTCACCTGCCCGAGTCCTCTCCCTTAGTGATCAAATCACACACTACTTTAGGTACTGCTGTGCTATGAAGGGATTTTATAGTTGTGATAAAAAGCCTAGGCCAGTTGAATTTCAGCCAGAAATGATTTGGTAGGCCTAAATATATAAACCCTTGAAAAGGCATATGAAGGAGGCAGAAAGGGAAGTCAGAGACATCTGAAGCCTGAGAAGGGCACTATTATATGCCATTGCTGCTTTGAGGTTGAGGGGGGTCAGGTGAGAAGGAATGAGTGGCTCCTGAACTGAGAGGTAGCCAACAGCTATCAAGGAGTTAGGGACCTCGATCCTACAACTATAAGGAACTGGATTATGCAAACAACTAGACCGAGTTTCTTCTCTAGAGCCTCCAGATTAGAGTCCAGCCCAACTGACACCCTGATTTTCGCCTGGTGAGATTCTGAGCAGAGAATCCTGCTGTACCTGCCTGGATTTCTGACCTAGAGGACTGTGAGATAATAATTTCATGTTGCTGCAAGCCACTACATTTGTGCTTAATCTGTTATTCATCAACAGAAAACAAACACAAATCCCACAACATATTTACTCACATGACATTCTGAGTTTCTAATGTGAGTATAAATGAAGTTTCAAGGCTTAGGAATGTTTGCCTCAGCTTTTTTATGAACCTTTTCTTCCAAAGCAAAAACATCTAATATACTTTGCACTTTGCTAGTTGCCAGTTCCCTTTAAAAAAAAAAAATTTAAGGATACCAGGGAAGATAGAATCCTGTACCTCCCACTCTATGCAGATCCAAAAGCAGAGAGAATGCAATTATAAAACCTAAAAACAGAGTAGTTATTGGAGGACACGGAAAAGTAAAGGTAACAAAAGACTGCAGAAGATGATCAGAGTGAAAAATACTACCAAAATGGAGGTGAGTTTGTCATTTTTCCTTCTGTATCCCACAGTCTATGCTAAACGCAGTTCAAAACCTAAAAGCTGGCATAAGGTACGGACAGAGTACTAGGAGAAACCCTCTATTTCTGGCTTCAGAAAATGGGAAGAGAATTCCTAATGCTCACAACAAGGACTATGAAAATCCTTCTTTTCCTTCTTTTCTTCATTTTCTTGTGCCACAGAAAATAGAAGAGGAAAGAATATTACTCAACCCATTTTATGAAACCATCAGTATTGATACTAAGACCAGAAAAGACAGTAAAACTATAGACCTTAAGAACAGAGACATAAAAATCCTCAAAAAAAGCTAGAAATCAAACCAGCAACATGTAAAACTCATAATATACTATGACCAACAGGTGTTTATGCCAGGAGTACAAGGTTGGCTCAATATTAGAAAATCAATCAAAGTAATGATGGTAACAGTTTAAAAAACAAAAAGATCATACTAATTGATGCAGAAAAAGTTTGAAAAATTCAGTATCCATTTATGGTAAGAACTCTTAATAAAGTACCAGTAGAGGGGAGCTTCCTTAACCTGATGAAGTTCATAGATGAAAACCTACAGCTAACATCATACTTAATCATGAAGGATCAAGTACTTTTCCCCTAAGATCAGAAACAAGGCAAGGATATGCATTCTTACTATTCATACTCTACATAATGCTAAATAATATTAAATATTCTACCCCATGCAATAAGGCAAGAAAAAGAAATAAAAGGCATAAAGACTGGGAGGGAAAAAATGTTTATTCACAGATGACATGATTGCTCATGTAGAAAACTCCAAGGAATATATAGAAAAACTCCTTGAATTTATAAATAAAATTTGGCAAGATTTTAGAATACAAGATCACCATACAAAAACTAATTCCATTTCTACAAACCACAGTGTCAGTTGGAATAAAAATTTTTTTAAAAAATTACACTTATAATAGCTCTAAATAAAATAAATACTTAGGTATAATTCTAATAAAATACATACAGGTATGTATGCTGAACACTACAAAATGCTAATGAAATATCAAAAAAGATGTAAGTAAATGGAGACATAATCTACATATATTCATGGCTGAAAGACTCAACATAATAAAGATGTCAATCTTCTTCTGACTGATCAACAGATTTGGAAAAATTCCAATCAAAATCCCAGCAATATTTATTCAGATATAGAAAAGCTGATTATAAAATTTTTACAGGACAGCAAACTAGAATACCCAAAACACTTTTGAAAAAGAAAAGCAACACTGGAGGACTTAAAAGATTTTAAAACTTAGCATGAAGCTCACCAGGATCAAGACAGTATAGTCTTGAAGGGATACACATATGTCAGTGGAACAAAACAGAGAGTACAAAAATATAGTCCAAACAAAAACTGTCAAATGATTTTTGGAAAAGGTGCAAAGGCAGTTAAATGAAGAAAGGATAGTTTCACTAACAAATAGTGTTGGCCACCCATAGGCAAAAAAAAAAAAAAAAAAAAAAAAAAAAAGAAAAAGAAAAAGAAAAAAGAAAAAACAAAGTGCCTGAACCCAACCTTATACCTTACATAAAATTAACTCAGGGGGCACCTGGGTGGCTCAGTGGGTTAAGCCTCTGCCTTCAGCTCAGGTCATGATCTCAGGGTCCTGGGATGGAGCCCCGCATTGGGCTCTCTGTTCAGCAGGGAGCCTGCCTCCCCCCCCACCCCTCTGCCTGCCTCTCTGTCTACTTGTGATCTCTCTCTCCTTGCCAAATAAATAAATAAAATCTTTAAAAAAAAATTAACTCAGAATGGATCAAAGATCATGGATCTAAACGCAAAATGTAAAATTACAACACTTTACATAAAAACAGAGGAGAAAATCTTCGAGTCTTGGAATTAGGCAGGGTTCTTCTATGCAGTACCAAAAACCAAGATTCAATAAAAAAAAAGTAAAAATTGGACTTCATAACTAAAAACTTTTGCTCTGTAAAAAGTAGTAGTAAGAGAATGAAAAGAACAAGCTATATACTGGGAGAAAATATTAGCCAACTGCTTATCTTACAAAAGATTTGTATCCAAAATAAAGATCTTTCAAAATTCAGTAATAGGGAACAAACAGCCTAATTTTACAATGGGCAAAAGACCTGAATAGACACTTCACTGAAGAGGATATATTCATGGCAGATAAACACATACAAAGATGCCCAACATCATTAGTCATCAGAAAAGTAAAATTAAAATGACAATGGGACATCTATTAGAATGACTAAAATAAAAAATACTGACAATATGAAGTGCAGTAGAGAGGCTGGAGCTAGTGGGATTCTCATGCACTGCTGGTGGGAATGCCAAATGATACATCCACTCCAGAAAACATTTTAGCAGTTTCATATATGATCTACATAACCCACCAATCCCACACCTAGGCATTTATCATAAAGGAATGAAAACTTAGGTGCACACAATTTACACACAAACGTTTGAGGTAGCTCTATTCATAATCACTAAAATTGGAAATCATTTTGATGCCCTTCAATGGATGAATTGTTAAACTGTGGTACATCCACATGATGGAATACTACTCAGCAATAAAAAGGGATATACTATTGATAAATGCAACACCTTGGGTGAATCTCAGAGGCAGTATGTAAGCAAAAGAAGCCAGTCTGAAAAGGTTATAGGCTATGGGATTCCATTTGTATGACATTCCTTAAAAGGCAAAATAAGCAAACAAAACCTCTTAAAGTGATGGAGAGCAGTGGTTATCACAGATTAGGGCTTGGGGGAGGGTATGATTATGAAGAAATACGGTGAGAAGTTTTTTTTTTTGGATAGAACCATTCAATATCTTGATTGTGCTGGTAGTCATGTATATCCACATACGTATTAAAATTCATAGAACTGTACACCAAAAAAGGATTTCACTGCAAATTAATTTAAAAAAAATGTTATTTCAGTGACTTTGTCATATGCATGATAGAATAATTTTTTTTCCACTTCATTTCATTAGTTTTTAGTCTCATGTGTTCCTCAAAAGGCCAAACAGCTTGAATATGTCCATGGCTCTTATATGTAGGGGAAGCCCACGTTAGGCCTATGTGTTAACCAAATGTGTACTAGGTTAGTTTTTGAGGTTTGATTTCCACTCTCCATGGCCCCTCCAACAAGGGAGTAGAACATTGTTGGTGGCCCTTCTGTAGAAGGTGAAAAAAATGGAATGCTGTTCTTATATATTAGGGAAGCCACAGGACACTTCTTGATCTTACTAACACCAAATGAGGCATATTAAAATTAGGGGCTTTAAAGCTAGACTAGAATCAGTTAAGCTGGTAAAACTCAAAAGCACAGGTCAGTTTGGTGCTATCTAAAATAGGTTAATTCACAACTGAGAATATATTCTTTCATAGGACCTAGTTTGTATTATAAAATGCATTTTAAAAGAAGGGTTCATTTTGTCAGTAGAGTTCAAATGCTGGTAATTCAAAGAAAGAAATGTGTACTAAAATCTAATTATATTCTTGAATTTCAACTATGAATCTATTTGAGTACATTACTGACCTTATTTTTATCAAGTATAACCACTTTGACTAGTCTGAAATCAGAAAGATCCACTTTCCTAAGCAACAGTAAGGACAGCCCACAATACATACTGCATACAACTCTAACGGCCACAAACAGAGATGGCAAGTATATAATTAATACAGTTGCCCATCTTGTCCTATCTTTAAAAGTCATGAATCTCTATTAGGTCACTAATTTATACATAACAATTAATCAGGACTCAAACCAGTGGATTGGTCAAGGAGGGCTTCTTCTTTGGACTCTTCGTTCGCTTGACTTATCCTTCCTGGGGAGTCATGTCAAAACTGATGTATACATCAAAACTTCATTCTTTGGGTGATCTTAAACCTAGGAGTACAATCTCACAGTCACTGAACAGCAGCTGGTGAAAGTTTTCATAAAGTTCAAAACTCTAATAGAAGTATATATACATAGCAAAAGACAGCTGTTGTTCACTTTTTATAAGAAACAAATCGAGATTTAGAACATTTAAGTAATTCACCTTAAAAAAATTTTTTTTGTATGTTTGTTTGCATATGGTGTAACATCTCAGCAGGGTGCCCCCCACTGGCACATGCAGTCCCATTTGGACAAGCTGGAGAGTGCTATAAAGCCAAGAGCCCTAAAAGCAGAGCGAAAATGAGGCTACTCGTAATACCAGGTATTCCTTTCAAAAGTACCAGCTGCACCAAGAGACAGGAAGCATGTACCAGAATGAAAAGCACCACAAATGAAATACTGCCTGTTACGGTTTGGGTAAAGTCCATCAACATGTATGAATCCTTCAACTAAAATCATGAAGTTACTGTCATATACGAAAGTGTTACAAATTTGTACTGTTACATTTATTACCCACCCAGTGCCTTTAAAACTTTCACATCCTTGAACTAGCAATCACTTTTTTGGGTAGAAAAATTAGTGCCTTTATTATAAATAGTTTCAGTTTCATAATGAAAGGAAGATGATTTTTACAAATGGGAAAATTATGCAACAAAAGAGTCTGGCATTTTTAAACAAAAAAATGAGCAATGCAGTTTGTTATTTTCTAGTATTTATACTTGAAAAGTGATGAAAAGCATTAACTTCATTATTAAGATGAAAACAGTAATAAAAATGGACTAGAAAAGTCTTCTTCAATAGAGACACAGTGGGAGCTATATAATATTTTACAGGAACTGCAATTATACCTGGATAAAGAACCAGCCATAAATTGTCAATGTGGATTTTATTCCAGTTATTATCAGATTGTTTTAAAAGGTTTAGAATTTTTTCATAATCCTCATCAAATTTTAATAAATGGATTACTTTCAAAGTTCAGGTTTTAAGAATATGCAGTAATAGAGAATCTTCCAGCTGAGTCATCTGTTCCTTTGCCAGATATAATTTCTCATCATCCCCAGAACACAGTCTATATCTTTAAGTTACCAAGCAAACCCATGCCTGTCAATTATCAGATTCTAATCACCCTTCAAAACTTTCTGAACAGCTACCAGGAAACGGAATGATGAGATGACTATTGAGTTAAAAGGAGATTAGACAAATACAAATAAATTACACTTATTTTATGCTCCCATCACCCTAGGAGATGACTTAATACTGAAAGGAAAAGAATCATATTGTAGTAATGAAATCAGAGAGCGAATTCAAGCCCCAGAGGTGATTCCCCTAAGTTTATGTTAATACACACCTTGTGGGGGACCAAACATCAACTGGAAAAGTTTCCTGAAAACTGTTCCAGCTATTTTCTCATTTAAAATGTTCCAACTTTACTTGACCCATTAGTCATCATATTACTTACATTTATGATGTATTTTGAAATCTATTACCAAAAACCCAATGGATTCAATATGGCTTGTTATACCCAAATCATAACATTTATGAAAGAAAACTTCTTTGTTAAGTGTTTCTTCCTTTGGAATTTTATTTGTAAGAGACACTTTTTTTTTTTTTTTAAAGACCAGCAAGGCTTGCTCAGTAAACAGTACATATGTGGTGGTGGCTATGTATAGGCACAGGTATGATGGTGCTTCCTACCCCCTACCCCCATTTTAGAGAGGTAAATGCAAAACAGAACAAATCTGTAATCACCCTTGACTTTATGAATTATAGTATCTCTAATAAAAAACATTTTTTGTTATTAGGTCATAGAACATTTTTTTCTTATTTAGCAATTCAAATTCAGATTTTTATGACAGTGTCCAAGTAAACATACTCCTGATGATAATGGACAGTGGAGACTGAGTATTCACAGGTGTGAGAACTAGAAAACCTGGAAAGTTGCCCAAGACAGTGAGATCAATGTATCTTTATTGAAGGTGTGAAGTGTAAAGACCTCAGCGGTGGCAGATGTGAGTAGTCCAGTTAACAATGGCAGACCAAAGCAACTGGGAATAAGCTGTCCCACATGCCATTGAGGAGGCTCAGAGACATGGCCTGACACATGTTCTTATCCCGGTCAGCTGGGGCAGTTCACAGTGCTGACACCTGGGATGTGGGCATCATCACCACCAGCATCATTCTCGTACACATATTCTTATGATCAGGCATTGACTTTTTTGACAACATTTTATCCCCCCTCTCCAATCACAACATAAATGCTCTGATTATAGGGTAAATGTACTGGTTTTCTAAAATGAGTATATTAAATTGAACTTCTCTAAATGAATTTCTCTCTTTAAACAGTCATCAAAAAGGGCTAAGTGTGGGACGCCTGGGTGGCTCAGTCGGTTAAGCTGCTGCCTTCGGCTCAAGTCATGATTCCAGGGTCCTGGGATTGAGTCCACATTGGGCTCCTTGCTCAGCAGGGAGCCTGCTTCTCTCTCTGCTTCTGCCTGCTACTCCGCCCGCTTGTGCGCTTGCACACACACGCTCTCTCTCTCTCTCTCCCCGACAAATAAATAAATAAAATCTCAAAAAAAAAAAAAAAAGAGCTAAGCATATTCTATTGCTCTAATAATTTTGGCAGCTCTTTTGATGTCTATGCCCTTTCTTTTTCTCTTTTGCTTTTCTCAGTGATGGTTTGTACTCATCCTGGGTTGGAGAAAGCAGAGCTACTTTTTGGGAAGAGCCAAATTTTGTTTTGCGATAAGGGAACAAAGATCCCACAGTAAGGGAAGATTAAAAACACGAAGAATCCAATTTCTAGAGACTCCCACTTCCAATGATGAGATAATTGGAGTAGCATTAAAAATAATGACATCAGAATAATACCAAGCAACAACTAATTGGCTACCAATGGAATATACTAGAAAAATAATTCATTTCCCCCAGCTTTATTAAGATACAAATGAAAAATGACATTTTAAGTTATTTAGAGTATACATTATGATGATCTGATACATGCATACATTGTAAAAAAAAGTTTTTCTCTTCTAGAAAATCAACTTATTCTAAAAAAACTCATTTTAAATAAAGGAACAGAACTCAGTATTTATCTTACCTTCCTTAGATGAGTAATAGTATTGAGTAAACAATTAGTAGATGAAGGAATATTTCTTTTAAGTATTTTAGTTAGTTAATACATGGACAAGGACTGTTAGTATGAAAATATTACTGTTTGTAATCTCCAATGAAATCAGGCATTTAGTCAATGGCCTTTAACATCACAAAAAGAGACCTTCGGATATTATGTGCTCTCTGATGCAACAACCCAAACCCTTTTACAGAACAGTCTTACTAAAAAAAACAACAATAATAAGCAAACTTGAATAGGTTAAACCAACTACAAATTTTCATGTAGCAAATACAGAAGACAGGGGAATAGACAAAATCCAAACTGTGATGGGGGTGCCTGGGTGGGTCAGTCAGTTAAGGGTCTGATTCTTTTTTTTTTTTTTTTAAGATTTTATTTATTTATTTGACAGACAGAGAGCACTAGTAGGCAGAGAGGCAGGCAGAGAGAGGGAAACAGGCTCCCAGCTGAGCAGAGAGCCTGACGCGGGGATCGATCCCAGGACCCTGGGATCATGACCTGAGCCGAAGGTCATGACATCATGACATCATGATCATGATGTCAAGCTGTTCTGCCCACTGAGCCACCCAGGCGCCCCTAAGGGTCTGATTCTTGATTTCGTCTCAGGTCATGATCTCAGGACTGTGAGGTAGAGCCCTGTGTGGGGCTCTGCACTCAGTGGGGAGTCTATTTGGGATTCTCTCTCCCTCTCCCTCTACCCCTCTCTCAGCTCACTCTCTCTCTCTCAACTAAATAGCTAAATACAATCTGTGGTAAGCTCTATAAGATAAATGATCTGGCTTCTTCAATATATAAATTACAAGAGATGAAAAATGATAGAGGAGAAAACCTAACAATTAAAAGAAACTAGAAAGACATATCAACCAATAGTCATTCGCAGAACATACGTGGCTTCTGCCTAAAAAAAAAATCCCAAGAAATACGCATGCACACAAACACCCACACATCCACATACATTTTTCCCCTTCCCCTCTCTGCACACATTATCATATGTATGAGATAACTGGAAATTTGAACACTGACTACATATCTGATAACACTGAAGAATGATTATCTTCATGTTTGATAATAGTATTGTGGTCATGTTTTTAAAAGTTCTTATATTACAGAGATACATAATACTGAAATATTACAGATGATATATGATGCATGGGATTCGCTTCAAAATAATACAGAAGGTGAGGAAGTGGTGTACTAAGAAACAATACTGCCCACAGCTGACAATTACTTATGTAGTATACTTTTGTATATATTTGAAAATTTCCATGATATAAAAGTTAAAAAAGACACAGAGATGAGAATGAAAAAGTCACATTGGAACATGATGTCAAGCTGTTCTGCCTCCAAACCATCATACCCTCTTGTCCCTCTTCAACTTCAATAGGTGATCTTGCTTCTAACTTCAGGGAGAAAGTTAAAGCCATTACATTTCCACCAATTTCTTGCTGACAAACTAAAAAACTACCTGCATATGCCCCTTTCCAATTCCCTTCCTTAACCTGTTATGTAAATTAGAGAATCTCTTGCTTCTCTAATTTAGAACTGGGTCTTTCAAATATGTATTAGATTCTTCTCCTTCCCTCTTTCTTTTTTTTTTTTAAGATTTTATTTTATTTATTTGACAGAGAGAGATAGAGAGAGAGATCACAAGTAGGCAGAGCGGCAGGCGGGGGTTGGGGGGGGAGCAGGCTCCCTGCTGAGCAGAGAGCCCGATGAGGGGCTCGATCCCAGGACCCTGAGACCACAACCTGAGCCAAAGGCAGAGGCTTTAACCCACTGAGCCACCCAGGCGCCCCGTCCTTCCCTCTTTCTTAGGCACCACATTGATCTTTTCTCTTTTTTAGTTTACCTAATTCTTCTCTCAACTGGATTCCTCTTGTGAATATTTAAATATGAGAATACCCAAGTTCCTTTCATCATAAAAACAAAATCCCGACCATGATCCCAGGTGTTCCTTCATATACTACCCTTTATTACTACTCTTCACAAACTTCTTGAAGGAATTATTTATACTCTCGGCTTCTACTATTTTTTTTCCTTCCCATTTACCTCAATGCATTCTAGACTATAAAATTTAGTTAATTTAATAATAAAATTAATTTTATATTCATAAAAATTCCGCTAGACTCTGCTTTTCCTCCTCCTCGTTATTGTTGTATAGTAGAGAGTATTAATGATTTGGCTTCTTGGACATTATGCTTTTCAAATTCTCCTGTTAGCCCACAGTTTCCTCCTGGCCAGTAAAATCCTGATTGGACTTCCTCAAGATGCAGTCTTAGGTTCTCTTCTCTACTTCCCCTCTACTCTTCTCTTGAGTAATCTCTCATCCAGGCCCATGGCTTGACTTAGAATCTATATCCCAAAGACTCTAAAACATTCAATCCTTTATCACTGGTCTTCATCTTGTGAGCCCCAGATCTGTATGAATGACTGCCACAAACTCAACATATCCAGGACAAGCTTGCTTGACAGCAAGCTCTCTGGCATCTCTTCTTATAAGTGTATTATCCCATCATGAGGGAGCCACCATCCTCATGACTTCATCTAAACCTAATTAACTCCCAAAGGCCCCATCTCCATATACCATCATAGTGGATATTAGAATTTCAACACATGAACTTTGTGGGGACAAACCACCATCCATCCAGTTAGACCAGTCAGAGACCCAGAAGCCATGTTTTTCTCCCTTACCCACTATCTCCCTACTCCATTACCATGGTATGTAGATTTTGCCTTCCTAATATCTACCAATTCTTTCACTTTTCCCTATTTCTTATCACCATCCCCTGATCCGACATGTAATTACGTCTTTCCAGTACTACTGCAATATTCTCCTGACTGCTCCCTTGCATCTACTTTAGACCCTATTAGTGTTCTCCACCCTGCAAATAGTTATTTTTTCAAAATGCAGATATAACCATATCAACACACACACCTCCTCCCCCCTCCCCCACCACATACATGTCCTGCTGACAGCTCTTTGATGATTCCTCACCACTCTTAAGATAAAAATCCCCAAATCCTTCATTATGGTCAGTAAGGCCTGGTCTCTGCCTCTCTTTATAGTCTTACCTCATAGCACTGGTTCCCTCACTCCTCCCTGTTTTCATTTCCTGTAATCTGACATGATGCCTCTCTCCACCCTGTCTTTTGCACATATCCTCCAAGAAATCCACTCGCCCCTCTGAGGTCCTTGGTCAACTCCCTTGTATGCTGTGCAAACCAGCCGCAGGGTCAGTTACTCTGGGAAGCCTTCCTGAACCTCTAATGAATCCACAGAACTTCACGACACATATATTGGTTTATCATTATATGTTACTTTGCATGACAATTTCGCCAATAAACTCTGTCTTTTCTATCCAATTATGTGCATTTCTTGAGAGAAGGCACTGCTTAGAACAACACTGGGCATACTGCAATTGCTCACAATATCTGGTGTGAAAAAAAATGAAGAGTTCCGTTAGGGATTACAGCCATCATTTTAGAACTTAAAGGAATCTTAATATAGCTCTCCTATAGAAGAAAATACTGAGGCTCAAAGAAGTAAAATAATCTTACTTAGGATCACCTGCTTAGTGACAGCTAAACCAGATGATGCCAGATTACAGAGAGCCTTTAGGGCTGAGGAGAGCTTTGACCAGATGAACTGAGGGAGCTGGGTGGTCAACATCATAGGAGTTTGGCACGGGAGGCTCATTTAGCAAGGGCACAGGGGACAACAGGATTCGTGAGTAAAAGGAGAATCTGGAGGGAAGGCTGCCAGTAAACAGACCGAGGAAGTCAACAGGGCATAAACCTAAACTACGGAGGTAGTAAACATAATGGAGGACCATTTCAAGGGAAAAATGAAGAGGACCTAAAATTAAAAAGAAAAAAGGATGAACCAAAAGTGATAGTAAAATTGTGAGAAAACATGACTGGAATAATGTTGCTATCACTAGCACATGTAAAGAAATTTGAAGACTATACCTAAGGGCAGGGATGAATAAAGAGAGGAGAGAAAAATGGTTTAATTTAATGCAAACATACTGAATTTTAAATAACTAAACACATCTAATGGGCAGATGGGGAAACAGTTCTGGAGTTGAATAAGCCAAAACCAGAGCTAGGCATTTGGGAGTTCTTAGCATAAAAGGGACAGCTGAGCTTACTGTCTATAGAGAGATGGACAGAAGGCCCCGCACTGTGTCCCCGGGAAAGGCACAGGTTGGAGAGGAAGAAGACCTGCATGCAAGCACAAAGTTGCAAGGCTACAGTCAGGAGAAGCCATTAATGTTCTCTTTTTCTTCCACCTTCGCCTGCTGCATGATCCTAGAAAGATATCCCCTCAATTACCCTCATTCTCTTCAGTAGAAGAAATAATCCTGACAGAATTGGACCACATGAAGAAATAAGGAGTCTAAGTAATTGACATACCACTGAGTTCCCTGCAGGAGACCTTGTATTGCCTCTTACCATCTGGCCACACCCACAACCAGCTTCCGTGACTCTTCCAGTCCCATTACTTAGCCAAGTATAGTCCCCTGGAGCCATGGTCACCCAACTTTCAAAGAAGACTTCAAGTCCCCTCACTGTATAGTGTTGGTAAGAAAATTAATACGGCTTCCTGGTTATACAGTGAAAAATCTGGTATTAAAATCATGTTGTTATAGGAGTAAAAGAAAAACATTTAAAAATTAGAAGTCATCCACTTTTCTCATTTCTTCCAAAGGTACAAGTTAGAGTTGAAAAAATAAGGTTGAAATAATGAAAGGCCATCTTGGGTCTCAAAATTCTTGGTCCTTTCCCTATTTGACACCCTGACATCAAGTTTACCATTTCATTTCGGTAAATCAGGGGGAAAATGAACTATGATAATGTAATGCTGATGCTGTAAATTGGAACCCATAAAACTGGGGAAATGTAAAAGTCAAGGTTCCTATTGTTTTATTAACTGGTTTACATTTCTTAAATGTAGAAGATAGCTTGCAAGTAAAAGTGAATTATTAAGACAGAGACAGAACTCGAGGGCCTGGGCCTTGGCTCCATTTCTGGAAAGAGAAAAGAGGCAAAGGGTTAACTATCAGGGAAGCATGAAGAGAAATTAATTAAAATGAGCTCCTTAAGATGCTTTCTATCACACTGAAATCTTCTTGTGTTTAAATATTCTGTTACTTCATCTTTATTTTCCACTCCAGAAAATGTCAAGAGATTATTTGGGTCATCCTTTTTAGGTACCTTAATTCCTCTGAACAAGTACTTTCAAGATATATCTGAATTAATCCCCACTGAGTAATGAATTCAGTAGTAAAAGAATATAAAAGCAGAATTCACCAAGAAAAATAAAAACATTTTAAAAATACACATCTGGAGGTAAATAGCTTAAAATCTCTGTCTATTTACATAAACCTATTTGAATGGTGTGATACTGTATCTGAGTTTTTTAAAGTAATATTTTACATTATTTAATAGGTATATATTAAAATATGTATATATTTTCATTCAAATCAAGGAAGTTTATGCAAATAGGATTATACTAAGATGTTCAGAAATTCTGTAAAAATACAAATTAGAATCACAACCTATAAAACAGTAAGTTAATCCATAAAACATAAGAAAAGTGTTTAAAATAGGATCACAATCCATTAACGGTCAAATTTTTAAAACAAGAATCAAATAAAACCAGAGCTGAAACCAATCCAAAGCCAGAATGAAATTAAAATGACATGAAAACTATACAGGCAAATTAATGAGGTTAAACAGGGAGAGGCTAAAGAAATGATTTTATTAAAAGAAAAAGATTTTAGCGGTTATATATTTCATCTAGAAACACCAGTATACCGTATACTAAAATAAATGTGAAATTGCAGTCATAACCGTGTTTGATGCAACCCTATTACTTAAATTATATGAAGATTGCAGTATGATAATTAATTTATAAGAAAACATAAATGATGTGGTAATGTTCTCTCAGTTTGGCACAAATTTTTCTTTGTTGTCATTTAAATGTCATTTCATTAAATGTCATAATAGTGACAGTGTTCAAAAATATGTCTGCAAAGGAACAATGAAAAAAATACCAGGGAGCTCAAATGTTTTTACAAATGACCCTGAGTTAATTAGAAAAATATGCACCCTTCCCAGTTCTTCTTCTCACGTGTCAGCTCTCATTAAATTAAAAAAATTTTTTTCTCATTTCAAAGTTAAGGAATCCTATGGTTAACAAAACTTTTAAACTGGGATCAAGTGGGCACATTCCTACGTTTTTGTATGATGTCATACCAAGCAGTTCACAGCTGAATTTGAATTTGCAAGAACTATGAATGATTTTTCAATATAAGAAGTATCTGATCTAATGCTAATTTTTTCTCTATAGGCTAACTGTGCTGGGAACAGGTGGCCCTGCTTTCAATTACAGGGGGCTAGCATGCCAGTGTGAGGCCTGGATTAGTTCACCTTCTCACGGGGAATTCTCCTCGGTTGGGAATGGATTTATTATGGCTTCACACATGGAATAGAGCTCATGTCAGCTGAGGGCAGTGACACATCATATGATTCAAATTAACCTGCTGTGGACTGTTCCGCAGGGCTTAGATTGTGTATTAAAATGACGACATTTTAAAAACAGCTTGAAAGAAACCAGGATTGCTGAACTGCAATGGTTCCAATTTGTTCCAACTAATCTATCACCTGCTGGAGATATTATTCTAGCGGGTTTCTGGTAGCTGCTGCTTTCCAGGTTTCTCCAAGCCACTGACCTTGCTAATGGGTACAACTGTTGCCTCTGAAGGAAGGAGACGGGGGTGAGAGAGCTTTGAAGGGCTTTTTGATGTAGAAGTTGGGACCTACTATTTGCTCTAAGGTACTATTAAGTGAACAGAGGAAATAAGGGAATACTCAAGAACTCTGAATTATTTTTCCAAAAACAAGTGCTAAAGCGCAGCATTTGTATCACATTGTTTAGATAAATAATCCCTGCAAAATAAATCTGTATGGCTGAATTCAAAAGCTGTTAAGTTTGCGCCTTAAGAAGAAAACCCAAGGTTAGGTAGTTATAATCAGTATTTCCTGTGTTCTTCAGGGTCGTAACTTTTATTGCTCCTGAAATGTTAATTCAGGAGCAAGGAAAGAATAAGTGTAAATATACCATTTTAGAGCTGTAGCATAAAACTCTGGGAATGTTACTTAAATAGGATGTGCATCTAGATTAAAAAAACTAACGGTAGCAAAAGATTCTTAATGATAACACCACATACAAATCAAAATACTTTATTTTTTTAAAGGAAGGGAATGACATTGGGGAATATTATAAAGCTGAAGCTTGTTCCCATAGTCTCAGCATAAATGATATTCCTCTTAGTATACTATTTTCTAAAATCTGGAAGAAAGAGAATTTTCTTGAGTTGCCAAAAATCTATAAAATAATATAAAAAGTCCTTTATGTGTCCTGTATTTCTATTGATCTCTAAATTAATGTAGAGTGGCAATCTGGCTGTGTAGTAAGAGAATATGACTAATCTATGGACTAACATCTACTTATAGACTTTACGTGAGAAATTATTTGCATTACGGACATTTTTGTCTAAGACAGTAAATTCTGGAGCAGTTTAAAGATGTTAGGTTAGTATGTAGTGGAATCCCACACCACTTGATATACCATTCAAACTAATCTTCCCTCAAAGCAAACTACTCTTGGTTAAAATGTTTTAGAGTATGAAAAACTTAAACCATTAATTAGACACTGTATTTAATTTTTCATAATAAAAGTACAATTTAAAAAAACCACTCATCATTCTTTCTACCATTCCCCTCTCCTGTGCCCCAAAATATCTGCAGTTTGGTCCTCAACAGCTGTGTGTGTGTGTGTGTGTGTGTGTGTGTGTTTGTATCCATTCATTCTTCATTCACTCATGAATCATAAAAGCTTGTTACAAAAGTGTAGTCCCCAGTACTAATCCCACTTTACCTGGGAGCTTGTTAGAAATGTAGAATTTCATTCCTGCCTTCTAGAACTATTAAACCATTTGCATTTTTTGTAAAGATTTTATGTGTTTGTTAGAGCGGACAAGCAGGGGCAACAGCAGACAGAGGGAGAAGCAGGCTCCCTGGTGAGCATGAAGCTCAACATGGGACTTGATCCCAGGACCCTGGGATCATGACCTGAGCTGAAGGCAGACGCTTAACCGACTGAGCCACCCAGGCGTCCCAAACCATTTGCATTTGAACATGTTCACCAGAGATGCTTCAGATGCACACTCAAGTCTGAGAAGCTCTACTATGAAATAACGCTTTCAATCCATTTGTTTAAAAGTTTGAATCTCCAGAAAGATTATCACTCTTATTGAATAAACATAAAATAAGGAATGGCATTTATGTAATGTTTAACTTGAAGTGAAAGAAACACAAAAGTGTATTTATTTTAAAAAATCACATTTCTACTAGTCATATTAAATGCTAGAATTATAAACATGACTTTCCATTCATTTACTGACATTTCTCCTGAAATTCAATTTCTTTGGTTGCCATGAAAATACGGTACACAACTATGGATTTGCAGATCCCATTCTTTAACAAATCAATCAAATATAAACTAGAAATGAACTTTCTAGCCCATGAATGAAAGACTGTGCCTGAAAGCAAAAAAAATCTGAAACTAAAAGAGAAGAGGGAAACCCAAGTTTCTTTCTCACTTCTCCATGAACTAACCATATGTTCTCACCCAAGTTCACCCATTCTAACAAGTTCGGTCTTTTACACGTGAACAACTCTGAAGTCAGGAAGTGCCCTGAAATGTATATAATAAGAAAGCACTGTATCATAGTTTAAATAGCAGATATTTTTTTTCTTGGTACATAAAGTGTTTTTCCTACAATTGATGATGGCTTGGACTCAATGAAATATGGTATTTCACACTCACTAGCCAAGTACTAGGACTCACATTACTCTGAATCTATCCATTACCTCACCCCAAAGGCTTCTTCCAACTTTAATGGCTCTCTTAGCCTTCATCATCAGTTTCTTGCTTTCCTTTGAGTCCTTAAAAGCAAGTCTAGATACCTATAATGATTAGAAATAGTTCTTCATACTTCTACACCTTTTAAATCCCAGCACTGGGAAGAACAGGACCCCAGTGAAAGGCAGTGTAGATGGCTTTAGGCTCTCTTTACTCCATACACACTGACAAGTGGCCTTCCTCAATCTGTGGCTATGGCTCACGAGTGCATTGGTTGGCCATGACACACACTGAACCAGGTCTATGCAGGGATATTTTCACTCATCAAAATTCATGCCTTGCAGAATACTGCTAGAGAACTCAAGACAGTTTAACACCATTGTTTTAAATTTTAAATTAAAATGAAGAAACTAATATTCCTTTGATGACTAATATGTTTTGAAGCAATGTAGGTATAAAATAAAACAAATCAAAATGTAGTAATTTTTGTTAAATAATTAGTTAGATCTCACTGAAGTGAGGGAGGGATAATAATAAAAAGAAGAGGAAGAGGAGCATGACATGAAGGACAGAACAGGAACAAGAAAGAAGAGGAAAAAGAGAAGAGAGGAAAAATCTATGGTTATACTAAAATCAATGTAGTACAGCAGTGATCTAGGTCTTTGCAGTCATAAAGACCTAGGTTTGAATGGCTCCACTGCCATTCCTTCATATTGTTAAGTCTTAACTTCCTAATTCATAAAACAGGGATAATTACAGTGCCTCCTCCTTGGGTCTAGATGAGTATGTAAAGCACTTAGTACCTGGGACTGCTAAACACTCAGTACATTTTGATAACCATATCCATCTACCTAAAACTGAGTGTTAATCTCTAAAGTGCATTGCTAAGTATTTGAAATAAGTATACTTATCTAATCGAATATATCTATGTATACTATTTTATGTATATATATCACGTATCTCATTCATCCACCCAACCACTCATCTATTTTATTCTTTTTGTTCACAGTAAGGAAACTGAGGCATAGGAGATTAGATCAACTGCCTAAGGTCACACAATTAGCAGAAAAGGTAGAAATAAAGTCTTTGGTCTTTGGCTTATAGTCCATTATTCTTTGATAACTACTTTTTGTCAGAACCAAGGAAATTTTTTTCTAAAGATTGTATTTATTTATTTGAGAGAAAGAGCACAAGTTGGGGAAAGGCCAGAGGGAGAGGGAGCAGCAGACTCCCCACTGAGCAGGGAGCCTGACTCCGGGCTTGATCCCAGGACCCCGAGATCATGACCTGAGCCAAAGGCAGATGCTTAACCAACTGAGCCACCTAGGCGCTCCAGACCAAAGGTAATTTTTAACGCATATTAATATTTGTCTTTTAATCTCCAAAATGGGCAGCCTGAGAAGAATACACTTCTGGAAAACAAATGAACTATTTGTCTTTTGCAAGGGATGTCACAATTTCTAACAGACCCTAAGTACATGTTAATATACTCAGATGAAAAAAGTGTATACACATTTGAATTATGACTTTCTTACCTGGTCCATTAAGAAAGTCTTTAATTTGTAGCGTTACCAGGGAGGGTGGAATACCACTTTTGCTGTCTATTTCTCCAGGCACTGTCTGCAGCCAAACTGTGCAGTAATCAAGGGCTTCGGGCAGAGTCTTCCCAGGATCTGAAGGGACAAAATTGAAATTAAAAATGTCAATCACATCACAAACATCTCATTTTGGTGTAAGAACTTAGGCTGACAAACAGGAAGAAAAAATAGTTAAATTCACTTCTGTAACCTCCATTGATTCATCTGTTTGTACATATCCCTGTCACACAAGTACTCGTATGGAAAGAGAAAAGCTCTCTCTCTCTCTCTACACTGGAATGATGAAACCATGTTTTCCAGAACCAGGCCAAAAAGGAAAAGACATTTCAAATCTTAACTCATACTATCTTTGAATGAAGGTAAAGTTTCTGTACTCTGAGCTGCTGCTAATAGTTGTATAGTTGGATTTCTTTCCTTCTTCTTCTTCTTTTTTTTTTTTTTAAACAGGATGTTGGAAACAAATTAAAGAAAAAAAGGAAAAGCTTTTCAGCTTAAAAAAAAAAAGCCAAATATATGTTCAAAGATGCAGTGGATTAGTACTACTTAGGGTCTATTTGATCTGTTTCAGAGTTTTACTGACATTACAATCACTTTTTACTGCTAGGCTTTTGAAGTTAACTTCAGTAGCTTTCCCATAACCTTATTTAATGATAAAGATTGGTCAATCTTTTATTAGTCCCAATTATGACTAAATATTGACTTTTTTCTGTTTTGACTTTTTCTGTTACTGTGTATTTTTTTTACTTTTTTTTCTGGTTTATATAGTATATTCTTTAAAAAGTATTTTTTAGCTATTGGTGAATGCAAACTGAATTTGCTTTTTACTACTTGGCAATCCGGTTTTTATTGAAATAGCTCTTTAAATAAAAACGACTGCTGTATCTTGGCATACAATGTAGTAGGCTTTTTACAAAAAAACTTCTAAATATTCACAGTTTTTCTTTAGTTTCAGGATTATTTTATTCTCTGTGTTTTAATAGCCTCTGAATGTCAATTTTATAGGGATGTTCTTGCCATAGAGTCCATCTATTCCATTTTCAGTCGATTTGAAATGTGTTATTAAAGTGTTATTTATTTTAAGTTTTATTGATTGGATTGCTTTCAAGAATAGCATTTACATACAGTGTATTATATTCAACATATGGTTATATAGTATTACTGTCATATGTGAACTGGGCATATAAATTCTGCCTTGGAATTTGTATTTCTTGACCTTATCATGTGATTCTTATGAAATTTGGCACATATGAACCTTTATGTGATTTCAAAGAAAATACTGAAAGCAATTGATCATGACGTTAGATCTATGTGGTAAAGATCAAACACCAAGCTAGTGCATTCTTCTCTTTTTATATGATCAGTGAATTTAAAGCAGTGAGAATATGCATAGTAGATCCATTACATAGTAACACTATACTATTCTCTCTTTCAAATATAACGGTCAAGTATTGTGAAATAATAGCAAAAGTCTATTGCTGGTAAGTTCTATAATCAATCTGTAGGAGCTATGTAACTTGACAGGACCTGAGTGTCTTCTTCTAGAGTCCCACCTGTGTAGCCATCATCAAGAAGCAGTATTATTAAGTAAATGGTAATGTGCTAGACCTGTATAAGGAGGTTTAATTCTTCACTTTGAAGAGAATACAATCTAGAGAGAGAACAATGACCTAACAGAGAAAACAGACATAAGTGATATAACTAAATAAATAATGGACAGAGAAGAATTAAATTGATGTAGAAATATCCATATGATGTGTAAAAAAGACTGGCAAATAAAACTTAGGATAAACAAAACAAGTTATAGGAATCACATATTCAAACTCGAGTGACAAAAAAGAGATACCATTATACAGAGCTCATACAGTCAATATAGATATTAGTAGAGAAAAATGGGCAGAGGAAAGAATAAGTGATTATTAAATGAAGAAATTAATAAAGAAATAACAGATGAAGAAAACAAGTGTCATATAAACATTTAAAAATATAAACATGAGATACTAAATCTTAGTAATAATCAAAGAAAAATTTTTTTAAATAAGTAGAATTTTTCACATATCAGATAGGCCAAGACTAAAAAATTGATAATGCCTATGTAGCTCGCACACACATGCATACACATGCACACACATACGGGTGTGCGCACACACACTGTAGAATTGCTAATCATAGCAAACAGTAGAAAACAACCTAGACATTCATCAAAGGATTGATGCTTAAATAAACAAAAGTAATCCATAAAATTGTTTAGAAGAATCAAGAAGATCTATATGTACTGACATAATAAGAGCCATTTTATATTGTTAATAGTAAAAAACAAAGTGGGTTAAGCATGTTTTCATAGACTGGCCATTTGAGTCTTCTTCTACAAAATATTTACTCACTCTTTTTTTTTTTTTTATTAGTTAATGAGTGTTAATGTTTGTCACATGTAGAAAGTATTTCCTCTTGGTATGGTAGCTGTCCTTAAAATAAATTCTGATGTTTTTGCAAGCATACTTTTTTATAGATGTGAACAAAAATCTATTAACTTTTATTTAATGGATTTATCCCTAGGTGATTACATATTTTCCTATAGTTTCTTGGAACATTTTTAACATTTTGTTTTTGCCTTTAGCTGTTTAATACTTCTAGAGAGCACTGTTGTATTAAAAATAGGAAAAAATGCTCAGCCTGACAACCAACCATAAGCATGTTAAAGCAAGAGGTTTTTAAATTCATCAGCTTAGTATAAATTAAAATATTGATAATATCTTGGATGGGGGAGAAAGAGGAGAAATGGGTCTTCCTATGTATGGTCAATAAGAGTGTAAATATTTTATTTCTACACAAGTAGGGGAGAGGTTGAAAATGAGTGTCTACCAAAATCCTAAATATCCATGCCCTTGTAATCAGAAAGGCCACACAAAGGACTCTACCTTAAAGAAATACACCTACCTGCATACATATATATGTACATATTGGGGATGATCATCTTTAGGACGATCCTAAGCATATAATGATATATGGACCTATATTCACAGCTGAAGAGAAAAACAGGAAGACGTACCAAGCATCTAAAAAAAAAAAAAAACTGAAGTGAAGGGGAGAGGAAAAAAAGCATGTCAAAGGATATTTTGATGTTCTATGTTCATCAAGGTATAGAAGGGGGAAGCAAAAAATTCTGATACTGTGGATGAGGGTTTTCTAAGTAGGGAAGATAGGTTTTGTGCAGGTTGCTTCTCTTTTCATAGAAGTTACAGAGCCTGGCCATCTGGCACCCAGCCTTGGAGTCTGCACTGGGGCAATTACAGGGGGATATGACTTAATGAAGATGGAATAAACAAACTGGCAATAGTAGGAAGCAGAATAGGAATTTGGAATTTAAAAAAATGTGAAAGTCTAGGAAATCTATGCAAAGTGCCAAACTTTCAATGACTGTTTCCCCCCCAAATTACTGGTTTAATGATATTGTTGGTTTAATATGGCTACACAACTGATTTGAAAGTACAGATGTATTTTTAGAGCTGACAGAACAGAATAGCTGAAATGAGGAATATTCAGGAAAATACAGGTTGCATGGTTGATGAATGCTGATGTATGACAGGACAGTGTCTACTCTCCCAGTTTTACCTAAAATCTCTACTTCGGATATGCCTCTAGTCACAGCGGTTGGATGAAGCGGCAGTAGTAGCAGAAAGGTCTGTCAGAATCCCACAGAAATAGCTCAAGTCTGGAAGTCACTATTTAGTCCCTTATGTTCTACTGGCTAGATGATGAGGGGCATGACTTTTAGACTTTCTGTAATGTCTTCAATTTAACTTCTCCTTAATTCCATCATCAAGTCTAGAAAATGAGATTCATATTACACATTCCTCAGGGTCAATGTAGCTGGGAAAGTACCAGATAAACTAAGATTAGAGGGGCCTGTGAATATAATATAAATAGAATGACAGATAGGGATGATTACTTCATACTGGAATCTCCTTCAGACTTTGATAGTTTTCTTCTCTGTACTGAGCAAACACCTATTTATTTGAGCACAGGAAGCTCTCGGGCAGAGTAAACTCCTGCTGATGTCGATGAGCACGTTTATGCTGTTGTCCCTAAGCCTAAGAAACAGGAGATAGTGGTATCTTTTTATTTTTTTAAAAAAGATTTTATTTATTTATTTCACAGAGGTCACAAGTAGGCAGAGAGGCAGGCAGAGAGGGAAACAGGCTCCCTGCAGAGCAGAGAGCCCGATGTGGGGCTTGATCCCAGGACCCTGGGATCATGACTTGAGCTGAAGGCAGAGGCTTTAACCCACTGAGCCACCCAGGTGCCCTAGATAGTGGCATCTTATTAGGAGTTGCAGAGTGGGGGAAATGGGTCAGAACAAATGACAAATTGCTCATAGCCATAAATCTTGTTCAAAATCATGAGAATTCACTTCAACAAGACAATCGTATTGACAAAATTATACTATTTGTTTTCCTTCTGGGTTGACCTGGCCTTCAAAAGAAAATACTTCATCATATCAAGTCACAAAGAACACCCAAAGAGAAGATTCAGGAAGTCTCCAGTCTGTTCACAGATGGATCAAGATATTATTAGCTTACACAGAGACTTATTTCAGATTGTATTCTTTGTGTTTGTAGATTACTTTGCTCTTCTTCACAAACCTTCATGTCACTTAACTGCTTGGGAGGTCCTCTTCTGAATCTGATAAAAGTGGTCTTTGTACTGCTGCTCATTATTATTATTATTTTTAACCCTTAGTAAATATTCACAAAGTATGTTTTTGTCTAATATTTGAATTATATAAAATATAACATGATTCAGTGTGACCAACTCTTATTTTCTTTGCAATCTTCTACTTAACAAAAAGTTTGTTTCCCAAGCTCTCATAGAACAGCTGCATGCTACAGATTTTGTAAGCTTTATTCTACTACTTTATTCTACTTTGCTTTGTTGTACTGTGTGGCAGGAGTTTTTTGTTTTCTGTTTGTTTGCTTTTTTTTTTTTTTTTTAACTAAGCTGCATTTTTACTAAGGTCCCAAAGAGAAGACATTTCCCCACAGATGTCAGTGATAATTTCCCCATTTTAAAGATTGACTTAACACTGAATGAAGTCCAGCTACTTTTATACCAGATACTTCTAAGTGTTAGCCATTGCAGAGACAATGTTTTCATTTCTTTCGCCATGTGAATAATGAACTTCGAATTTTTAAAAATCCCCATGCCATAAGAATTTATTTGAAAGCTAAGTCTCTCTTTTATTTTCTTCCTCACTCTCTCCCTCTTCCACAACAGTTACTTTTATCAGTCTTAGGTTTACAAAAGTTGATAATCTGTGCCTCTTTCTGCTCTCCCTTGGCCACTTTTGTGCTCAAGAACATCTCCATAAGTAGGCTGATTAAGGCAGGCAAAAAGTGGTTAGCCCAGTGGTGATTTCCCTGACAGTTCCAGGCAAAGATTTTGTTGTGCAAGATGCAATTAACTATAGTTGCAATAATGCTTTTGCCCCTTTGATTCAACTGTCTCATGATACCTTTGTCCTTTACATTTTTGCAGAAAATGAATGCTAACACAAATACAGAGCAAGGTCAAGGACACAAAATTTTCCTTTGGTGGGAAGTTCTTGTAAACTTGTGTTTCTGGAAAAAATGTTATTAATTGAAATTTGGCGGATGAGTACTGAAAAATAAACATTTGATTAATTGCCTTTTGGCATCCCTCATTTTAACCATGTCTTCTCCAGTAAGTAAATAGTTTGCCATTTCACTCTCAGTATTAGCTTCTTGCTGTATTCATCTGATTAATCTGATCCTGTTGCTGCTGGCAATCCTGGGTAACAAAATCCTGCTCAATATTAATAACAACTTTTGAAATTACATCATGCTTTAATTTCTAATCCTATTGATGCTAATGTTACCATCCCTAAATCATTATGATTAAAATTAATGTGTTCCCTAAGCTACTGTTGCAGATTTAAATTTCAGCAACTTTTTGCTCCAATGCCATATTGCACTGAGTTTTCTGACAGTACAATTCCTCAGAAGCATAAAATGCTTGTATGATGTTGCACTGCAAATAGCCTCAAGATTTAGTTCTGTCTTCATTTTATTAGTTCCACAAAGTCCAAAAGGATCTACTGTTTGTTTTTTAAAAGAAATTAGACTAGATTCTATTCGCTTTTTGCAAAGTCTCCAATGACCTGTTATGGTTGCAAGCATGCTGCAGACTGCCATACTTAATGAGCCCAGGCCAAAGTCACATCTATGGCTGCTCAGGGAGACTGGTTCTCTTCGGCCTGAGGTACGCTGGGTTGTTATGTTTATGAAATAACATTTAAGTGACTTTTGATGAACTCTTGAGGGACAAGCAGCAGGTGAAAGGATACTGTCATATGGAAGAGGTTTATGAAATAGATTGCCATTGACCTAGGACTTACTGAACATGGACAGCCCCACTTTTATTGAGCTTTTTCACATTTTGATCCATAGAAGAGTTTACATCAGTTTATAAAACAGTAGAAAATTCAGGGTAATGAAAAGAACATGAACTTTGGAGGCATACAGATCTGGGTTTAAGTCCTGACTCCTTAAAGTGGGTAAATTTAATTTTAACTTCACAGAGTCTCAGTTTCTCAGTTTCCAAAAATGGGGATAATGGGCTGTGAGTTGTTGAGAATATTATATCAGATAATATGTGTAACATGGTTTGTGTGGGACACATCATGGTAAGATTTCAACGAACAGTCACTATTTCGTTTCTAAAACACAACCTTTAAAGAAAAGAGGAGTATGTGTATGCAGTGTCTTTCAATGCCTACTACTCCTCCCAGTTTTTGCTTTTACTTTGTAATTTTGAAAAATCTTTTTTATCACTGATCTGAAGAGGAATATAACAGATAAAAAATAAAACACTGTATATTAGTGGAAATTATATCCAATTTTGATCTTAAAAAACAGAGTAAGTTTATTTATATTTAATTCCTAAAATAATAACTACTTAGGTTTAGAATACTAGTCAGTGTATTTCACTTCTCCATTAAATACTCCTGGCTGAGGAGAACTTATTGACCTAAAAATTTCCCTTGGGTTCTGGTAATTATCAAAATTATAGTCTTACATTCTTTTCCATCCCTTAGAAATATCTGGCCTATGTATGAATCAAGGAAGTAAATCATCTGTAAGCCAAAACAGACTCCTTTCCATTTTTTAAACCAGGAGTTCGAGACTCCTTTTAGTAAGGTATCTGGGTATATCAAGTTTTACCAAGAAAAGATTGGAATGACACTTTAAAATCACTTTCAGTGTTCAATAAACAATGGTCAGTGCATCAGAATTTCAATTTCACACAGCTTTCTTTTGTTAAAGAGGATCAAGCAGAGTTAACAGCTTGTCAAGGGGAAAGGGAAAAAGTACCTAAAAGAGAAGCAGGTTAGTAGGTGAGGTCTTAGAGAGATTCCCTATTCTCTCATCCTCTCTCCAAGTTCACTGAGAAGATGCTCCTAGATGGTCTTTTAGCTTAATCCTTTTGTGCAAAGCCAAGAATACACAAAGGTGTTTCTTAATAGAACTTGAATAAAATTTAAAGAAAAGCATCTACAGATGTATTTTCCTCTGCCTATGAAATTGATATTGTTAAAGCTCCAAAAGAGTCTCTTCTAGAAGCCACTAGTGTGCTTGGTTTACCTGTACTCAGAGGCTGGAAGTGTCTCTCCCTACAGTGAGAGGTCATAATCAGAACAGACACCTTTTGACCACCATCTATTTAAAAAAAGGCAAAGCTACATACAGGCTTACTGAGTTTCTCATATTTTCTATATTTATTTCATGATCCTTAGTTTAAATGGCTATCTTTTTCTTTTCCTTTTTTTTTTAAATGTAGCTACGGAAGCAAATGTAGTCCATGAAATCCTCAAAATACCTGAAAATTAAATTGTGAAGGAACCCAGATACTTAAAACACAGTCAAGACTCAATGTCAGAGCAACAAAATCAATCAAGAAACCAGTTCTAAATTGCTGCAGATGCGAGGTAAGTGCCACCATCTTCTTGCTGACACCCAGGCATTTGGCCTATGCTCTGTACCATGTGTCTCGTAAGATGTGACGGGAAGGGGAACAGGAAGTTTCCTAGTTTGAAATCCCAGGCCTGGAGCCCAGGAAAGAGGAAGAGGAAGGATTAAAGTGGCTGCTTTAAATGTGTGTGATCATCAGTGCCCATTGGCTCTTACTTTTAGAACCAAGTCTTCCATATCTTGCTATGAGGAACTACATTATTTATATTTGATGATGCTAACCAGCAGATAATATGTGAAGTATCATTTCAACGAATTCCTTTCAATTTATTTTCTATGCTGTTCTGTGGTAGTCTTGATTTCTTTCCTATTTGGTTGTTTTCATGTTAAATTCTCCCATCCAAGTACTAACCAGGCCCAACCCTGCTTAGCTTCCGAGATCAGACAAGATGGGGCATGTTCAGGGTGGTATGGCTTTAGACTTTCATGTTAAATTCTAATGAGGGTTTCAGATGTTTTACAGGACATTTGATTATATATATATATATATTTTTTTTTCAACTTAATCCTAATAGCCTTTTGTCTGTTCTGAGCAAAGTCTGAGTTCTGTAGCATTGAAAGTTAATTCAGTGGCTTTAAATAATTCCTCCTATTTCTCATTCATTTTACGTAAATGCTGATGATTGAGATGGATGCCAAAAGGGCCAGGATAGTAGTCTTTCTCATGTTCAAAAAGTGAGGTCTAGTAAGCTCTTCCTTCAACTCTTAATAACTACAGAAGTCCTCACTTGCAGTTGAATAATATTTCATAGTTCCAAGGCATTTCACAAATATCTCATTTGGAGCTAAGATTAAACCATGAAACTACAAAGACCAGGTATTATTAAACCCATTTTAGATATAAAGAAACTAAGATACCAAGAAATTTACTTATTTGCATCAAAGAATCTCGGTATTAGAGCCAAAACTAAAAGCCAAAATTTCTGATTTCCATTCCAATATCCTTTGCCATATGTTAATTCCCCCTGCTCACTGGGGTCAACTTCCTATGTAACAGTCTCCCTACAACTCGCCTTGAGTGATACACTAGAGTTCTTCTCACTTATGAGACCTACTTACTTGCTGATTTCTGTCAAAGTAATAATTTCATTTCATATTACTGGCCAGCAAGAAATGTTCCCAGCAGCTAAATTTTCAGATAAATGTTCAAGTTGTGATCATTATGACATTAAAGTCACAGGTTAATTCGAAGCCTTTCCAGAGACATTAGCAAAACCTTTAATTCTAAAGAGACATGTAATTCAATCCTTCTCTTAAAGTCACAATAACTAAATGAAATTAAGATATGATTTATGAGGTGTAAGAAGGCAGTTTATGATTTTCCAACTGTTGGTTTACTCAGATGTCTACGGCACATTTTTTGCAGACCTATTCATGAAAGGATAAAGAAGCCAATTACTGTAACTGAAAATTTCAAAACTACACAATAGCCATAAATTGTACTAAAATGATGTGAATTTTTCTTTTGGCTAATTACAACCACTATTTTAAACTCAACTTAAAGATGTTAAGAATGATGATAAAAGCAACAGTGGCAATATTAACATTCCTGGAGCCCTGTGCTACACACTTAGCTAAGTGCTCCATCCATACATATCACTTAATTCTCACATCAGTTCTAGAAGGTTGCTACCACTGTTCTCTGCCTATTCTAGATAAGTGTTAACCACCTATTCTAAATAACTTGTCTGAGGTCACATAGCTGTTAAGAAGCCAGGCTGGGATTAGAACTCAGGACTGACTGACTCCAAATCTTGAACTCTTATTGAACTCTATTCCATGTTTGCCTCTTGATTAGATCTGAAGTCATATATGTAATGTTTATAAGACTTTAAAATGTGGAAAGTATCCCATACTATAGATAACATGTTGTGGATACTTCTGTCGTACCCAGAAATATATGATTACCTGGTCTTTCAGTATAAATTCTAATCAAGTTTAATTTCTGTATTTTAGTCTAGCCGATGTTTGAAAAATTACAGGAAGGTAAGGAAGCTGCAGGATGGCTGAAGCAACTGTCTTCAAATTGGTTAGTTCCTGTTACACGATGAGTAATAAGCTACCGGACTAACTGACTATGTGCTGAGGAAGTGTGGGGGTTAGTTAAATTCCCTCAGAATGGTTCAAATCCTTCACAACTGACCAGATGGCACAGTCATTTCTCTAGAAACAAACAAAAAGCCCCAAACAAACAAGAAGAAAAATGACTTTTTAAGTCTGCCCTGGGCTGCATAGTCAAGATATGAGGCAATTTCAAATCTGGACTGCATTACCTTAAAACAAAATAAATACCAAATTTTAAATATTTATAAACATAACTAATACGATTATGTTAAAAACAACTACATACATCTTTACTTAAATGAGAACTGCCAATATTACAGCTGCTGCATATAGAGGTGCTGGCAGAAGATCTCATTTCTGTTAGAGGTTGCTCCAGGTAAGGACATGGGAAAGCCCACTGTCACATTATTTTCACATTTTGAAAAGGAACTTGTTGACTCACAGACGTATTATCTACCAGGACTAGATGGTAGATCATGCACAGGATATTAATATTAATAGTCATAAAAGAAATTCAAGTTGATAATTTAGGCTTTAGATAATCTGCCATTTTTAAAATTATATATACACTTATAGGTATAAACAAGCCACCAAATATACACTTACAGGTAAAGCTGGCATAATTTAAGATCACTAAATTATGAGGATTGGGATTATACTTCATTAATCTTTCAAAATTATAAGTAAATGTCATCACTTCTGTTTCACTTCAGGTTTCTAAAAAAAAAAGGTGTAGAGATAGGTACAAATATAGATTCCATTTACCATCTGTTCTGGGTAGCCTCTCATAGAATTTAGGTTTTTCAACAGGTAGGTACATAAATGGCATATATAATATATACACACACACACACGTACGTATCAGTCACATGTGCTGAGAAGGCAGACTTACATGAGGGACAATGAATTTCACAGCACTTCTAACTTCTAACTTGATCTTATAATATTTGAAAGGATATCCCTCAGGACCACAGAGAAAGAACACAATTACCACCCTCTGAGTATCCGAACATGTTCTTTGCTTAATGGTGACATGGGCAGAATCAAGCTAATGCTGACAATCCCCTGGAAGTAGTTTATTCATTACAATATGTTAATTGATCTGTGCTCATAGATGTAAAGATATTGAAGTATCACTTTTGGAGGAAACCCTGTATTAGGTTTCTCAGAAAACCATGTCTCGGCAAATAGTCTACAAAACAGTTTTATTGTTTTACAATTGCAGGACTTCTGGTGCCAGCCAGAATTATAATAAGCTCACTGCAACCTAACTCTCATGCTGCTTACAATCAAGAAAAAATACAAAAAACAAATGCCCGAGAACTCGAAAAGTAAACGAGAACAATGTAGATTGGGGAGGGCAGTCAAACTTGCAGATGTGACCCCTACAGTGATGAGTTTCCTGTTTTGTTTTGTTTTTCCTCTTTTCTCTACTTTGTGAGGGAGTCTTAGGTTGTGGTGCACAGTGACGGCAAGAACAGCCAAAAGTCCTTGTGTCTGGGAAACAAGGTTCCTGCAGTTTCAAGGGCATAGGAAAACCTGCTGCCTTTTATATTTCTTTTTTTTTTTTTTTAACATTTTATTTATTTGACAGAGAGAGAGAGATCACAAGTAGGCAGAGAGGCAGACAGAGAGAGGGGGAAGCAGGCTCCCTGCTGAGCAGAGAGCCTGATGCGGGGCTCGATCCCAGGACCCCGGGATCATGACCTGAGCTGAAGGCAGAGGCTTTAAACCCACTGAGCCACCCAGGTGCCCTGCCTTTTATATTTCTTTCTCTCTCCTGGTTTTGCCCCAAGGGTGGGCACAGTAGTTGGGGCGGGGGGGGGGTTGGGGGTAGCTAATGTAATTAGGCTGGGCCATGGCGGCAGTGACACAGCATTTAAGATTCTAGTAGGTGTTATAACTATGCTTCAGGAGGTAAGGTAAACATGCTTGAAACGAATGGAAATACGTAAGTTCTTGGAAGAGAAAGAGAAACTACAGAAAAGAACCAAATAAAAATTTTAGAACTGGAATATTCAAAAGAAATTATTTAATATGAAGAACAGAGAAGAAAGAAACAAAGTAGGAAAAAAGAAAAAAAAAGAATGGAGTCTCAGGGACCTTTGGAATAATTATAAAATGTTAAATGTTGGTGTCCTCAAAAGAAGAGAAGAAAGATTGGTGCAGAAAAATATTTAAAGAAATAATAGCTAAGATGTTTCTGAATTTGGTTTTAAAAAGCATAAAGTTACAGAGTTAAGGAGCTCAGAGAACCTCAAAAAGGATAAATTCAAAGAAATCAAGCCTAGATGCATTATAATCAACCCATAGAAATCCAAATATAAAGAAAAAAAATCTTGAAAGCAGCTAGAGAAAATCAACATATTACATATATGGATACAATGATTGTGATTATTATGGATTTCTCATCAGAAGCCACAGAGGAAAGAAGAAAGTGGAACAGTATCTTATAAAGACTCCACTAAAAAGACTATTAGAAGTAACAAATGAAGTCAGGAAAGTTGCAGGATAAAAAATTAATACATAAAAATGTATGTGTATTGTGTTTCTATACACTAATAATGAAAGTAGCAGAAAGAGGAATCAAGGAAACAAACTCATTTACAATTGCATCAAAAAGAATAAAGTACCTAGGAATAAATTTAACCAAGGATGTAAAAGACCTGTACACTGCAAACGATTAGACATTGATGAAATAAATTAATGATAATGCAAATAAATGGAAAGATATTCCATGTGCAGAGACTAGAAGAATTAGTATTATCAAAATGCCCATACCACCAAAGCAATCTATAAATCAGAGCAATCACTATCAAAATCCTAATGACTTCTTTCACACAACTAGAACAAATAATCCCAAAATTTGTATGGAACCACAAAAGACCATGAATAGCCAAAGCAATCCTGAGAACGAAGAACGAAGCCAGAAGTATCAGGCTCCCTGATTTCAAACCATACTACAAAAATATTGTAATCAAAACAGCAGGGGGAGCTCCTGGGTTGCTCAGTGGGTTGAGCCTCTAATAATTTTTAATAGCTCAGGTCATGGCTTCAGGGTCCTGGGATCGAGCCCCACATCGGGCTCTCTGCTCAGTGGGGAGCCTGCTGCCCCCCCACCCTTGCCCGCCTCTCTTCCTACTTGTGATCTGTCAAATAAATAAATAAAATCTTAAAAAAACAAACAAACAGTAGGGCATTGGCATAAAAACAGATACCTAGATCAGGGTTAGAATAGAAAGCCCAGAAATAAACCCATGCATATATGTTCAATTTATGTTCAACAAAGGAGGTAAGAATATACAATGGGGAAAGGATGGTCTCTCCAATAAATGGTATTGGAAAAATTAGACAGTTACATGCAAAAAGAATGAAACTAGACCACTATCTTACACCATATATAAAAATCAACTAAAAATGAATTAAAGTCTTAAATATAAGACCTCAAACCATAAAATTCCTAGAAGAAAACATAGACAGCAAGCTCCTTGATATTAGCCTTAGTGATGTCTTTTAGATCTGACTCAAGACAAAGGAAGCAAAAGCAAAAATAAACAAAGGACTATATCAAACTAGAAAGCTATTGCACAGTAAAGGAAATGACTGACAAACTGAAAAGACAACCTACTGAATGAGAGAAGACATTTAAGTCATATATCCAATAAGGGATTAATATCCAAATTACATAAACACGTGTATAATTTAACAAAAAAGTAAACAATCTGATTAAGATATGAGCAGAGGATCTGAAGAGACATTTTTCCTAAGAAGACATACAGATGGCCAGCAGCCATATGAAAAGATGCTTAACCTCACTAATCATCAGGGAAATGCAAATCAAAACCACAATGAGGTATCACCTAACACCTGTGGGAAAGGTTATTCCCCAAAACACAAGAAATAACAACTGTTGGTGAGGATGTGGAGAAAAGGGAACACTTGTATACTGTTAGTGGGAATGGAAATTAGTGCAGCCACTACAGAAACCAGAATGAAGGTTCCTCAAAAAGTTAGAGCTACCACGTGTATACAACACACACACACACACACACACACTCTCTCTCTCTCTCTCTCTCTCTCTCTCTCTCTCTGAAATACTACTCAGCCATTAAAATGAAAGAAGTCTTGCTACTTGTAACATATGAATGTACCTTGAGGTTTTTATGCTAATTGAAATAGGTCAAACAGAGAAAAATACTATATAATGTCACTTAATATATGGGATCGAAACAAAACAAAACCCAGACTCATAGATACAGAAAACAGATGGGCAGTCACCAGAGGGGAGGCCTTCATGGGTGCAGGAAATTAAGAAGTACAAACCTCCAGTTACAAAATAAGTTAAGTCTTGGGGATAAAATATACAGCATAGGGAATATAGTCAACAACATTGTACTAACTCTACAAGGTGACAGATGTTAACTGGACTTACTGTGGTGACCATTTCATACTGTATACAAATGTTGACTCAGTAGGCTGCATACCTCAAAGTAATATAATACTGTACTCTATCTCAATAAATAAAAGAGTATAAGTACTGAAGAAAGATATAATACGTCACCTCTTTCATTTTTAACTTATAAACTTTTTCCAGACCTTTCTTAGAAAGTTAGCTTCATGAGACCAGACTCAGGAATCCAACAAATCTTGTTTTGAATTTTAGCTCTGTTTATTCCTAGGTCTGTAATCTTGGACATGTTATTTAACTTCTGTAAACTTTAGTTTCCCTTTTTCTAAGATGGGATTATATATAACATTTCCCATAGAGCTGTTAAAAGGATTAAATGAGATAATGCATTTGAAGAAGTTAGTACAATGTCTGGCACAGAACGAGTACTTAGTTAAGTGCTAGTTGCTTCTTCAGTCTTTTTCACTGTTGTATTTTAATTAGTTACTTTCTGATGAATGTCTCCAAATCATGAAATTCATTTTTTAGAAATGTGATCATTTATACTGATAACTCTTTTTGGATAATGTACATGTCCAAGTAGACACACTTTGTGTAGAGAAAGGCATCCACAAGGATATTATGCAAAGGATGCTCCTGAGAAGGTATGGGAGTCTTTTTCCTCCCACATGGAACCCCCTGTAGTGAACTGGCTCATAACCTTCACTCTAAGCTTCATCTACTGAAATTGGGTTCCATGTTGGCCTATATACAAGAATTTTAAAACTTTTTTAAAATATATTTTTTATTTTTTTAAAAGATTTTATTTTAAAGTAATGTCTACACCCAATATGGTGTAGAGATCTCCCAACTCTGAGATCAAGAGTTGCATGTCCTATCAACTGAGCCGGCCAAGCGCCCCCCAAGGATTTTTTTTTTTAAACAAAAAGTACTATAATATTTCAGCCTAAGAACTAATTATAATTCAACTGCACATCTTTGATATGAGTCCTGATAGTTCTGCTGAACTCAGTTATTAGTATCTCCTAGTAGAGGTCAGTGAAGCCACCTACCTACAAGCAACGACAGCTGAAAGAATTTCAGGAGGGCCCTGGAATTCGGATTTATTTTTCCATTCCTGCACCTAGTTTTGGCCAATGCTGAGCAGACCCCCAAACACGTATCAGGTACACAGGCATGTGTTTCTGAATGATATAAAACATCAACCTCAGCACCATGCCCATCTTCAGTGCCCCTGAAGTCCCCACTGCATTGTAGGCACTCAGTAAACGAGGACTTGTCTGAGGAAAGGAGGCAGTGTCTGCTGGTAAACGTTTAACGTTTAACAGCAGGAGAGCTGACTGACGGCATTTGCCAATATATGTGGCAGAAATATTCTCACCGTGGCCGATTTAAACTACCAGTGGTTTAACAACTGTCTTTCAAAGTTCCTAAAAATTTAACAGTGGGCCCTTGCAAGCCAGTTTGAGCTAGTTCCAGCACATCAATGGAGAGAGGGCGAGCAGGCCATCTAGGAGGTAACCCTAGGTTGCTCTTCCTTAGCAGCTGCTTAGTTTCTCTTTTCTGAAGTAGAGGACCTGTACGATGATTCAGCAAGAGTCAAGGGCCCCTTTGACCTTACTTCCTTGGGCTGAAATGAATCCTGATCCCCACACCTGCCACCTACTCTCCAGGAGCCTGCCGTGTAAAATGGTTCTCCTTAATGCCAAAAACGAACCAGCTTGACTTCCAGATTGGACGGATTCTCCAAATGCCTCACTTCTGGCTTCCATCTGCTAGATGGGACCACCTGATAGCAATAAAATGCCTGATTTATACCTGAGCTTGCTAGGACCTTCTTCCAATACTTAATCTTAGATGGCCCAACTACCTTTTCCAGTTTCCCAGCCGAATCTCTAATTCTACATTAACTCAGGGAAAAGGTCTCTATACCCTGTTTGACCCTGTTTCCACTGGCCCTTGCTGTTTAACAGCCAACACGTTTTAAATCTGAACTCCTGATCACTTTCTTACTCTTAAAAGGCAACAAACTTCAGAAGTTCAATATAATTATTATAATATAGGATTCTCTCTGGTTATAAGAAAGGTATGGATGGAGAAACAAGAGCCAGTTGGTCGATACGACAAATAAATGTGTTTGTTATACATGTAATAAACATCTTTAAACCATCTTACCTTACTAATAAACCTTCTCAAATACATTTACTATAACACTGTTAAGCAAGCTGATTAGATTAAAAGAATACCAAAACAATAAACTTCCATTTTCTAAGGTGTTTTTTTTTTCAACCTGAACAGCTGCATTAATATGAAAAGCATACCTATGGGGTATTAATATAAAAAAAAAAAAAAAAAGCTTGACTTCCCAATCACTGGAAATTCTTAAGCATTTCTACAGGCCAGAAAGAACTCCTGTTTCATTCAGCTCTTGAAATAAAAAATGAATATTCAGAGACACGGTAAGAATGCTGAGGCTAAACCTCGATACATTTCAAACATTTACTTAAACATGATTCAGCTGTGGGACGTGAACTTTACATATTTACGTATTCCGCGGAGAAAAGAAGTCTTGTCTGGTCTGCCAGCTGTTTTCTGTTTGATCAATCTTGACATGTTGGGAATAAAACTTACCAGGTAGTAGTAGTTATTAGCACTCCAGTAAATTCGAAGGCTCTTACCTGTACATTTGTAATCAGAGGCTACCCCTTTAAGCACAGCATCAAAAATGGATATTTCCACTCGCTGCTTTCTGTGGTGACAACTTAGAAGCAGAGAAGGCTGGGACACAATAAAGTATAAAAAAGGTTCCAGCTGCAAGTCACCAGTTCCTCTCCGTCCAGGCTGCCGAACGATAGTTATACCGAGTGCTTGTCTAGCAGATGACCTTGTGGCGGCATGAAGACTTTCAAGAGAGATGACCCCTAGTTTTTTCCCCGAAGGAAAAGCTACGCTGGGGCTCAAGAGATCTTCCGCTGTTACGGTAGAAATACATGGCTGGCTGGGCTTAGCAACATCTGAATCAACTTCTGGGAGATTTAATGAACTCTTGCCTGGTTTTTCATTATCCTTATGCTCTTGCGATTTTGATTTGGGTATGGCTGTACAGGAATAGGTCATTAGTGAGATTCTACTTGCAGTAATGAATATGTCAAAGGGAATAAAATTGAGATTTTTTACGATTGATGACTGGCGTGAGGGACGGGCGATGCGATGCTGGCTGGTACCGCTGTGCTGTTCTATTTGTACTATTCGGATTTTAACACTGTCACTGCCGATTCCACTATCCTGAGCGCCACTGTACCGGGAGGAGGTTTCAGCCATGCTTCCATCAAATATATCTGTTTTTTTCTGTTCTTGTCTAGAAATCTGTAAGGAGAAAGAAAGTATTTTAAACTGGTTACGTTCCAAGTGTTATTATATATAAAGGGTGTTATAAATATGTTAAAAATGACCCTAGCATAACTTGTACCAGAGTGATCATAAAAACAAAGGGACCGTTCAAAAAACTATTCATATTAAAATGCCAAGGAAATACTTGGGAAAAAGCATCACATTACGTTTCTACTGTTGAAGGAGACTTTGGAGTCTATTTTGAATCAGACTTCCTTTTTTTGGACTAACAGTAGTATATACTTAAAAATACCTCTTTAAAGAATTATGTTAGTATTCATTTTTCAAGTAGTGCAATAAACTATTTCCAAATCATTATTACTATTGGTTTAAATGATATTTTAGGCAGAAGTAGTTTATATTGTTTGCCCTTGTCATTATAGAATTAATTTGTAAGATTTTGGATAGGAAGAAAGAGAGGGAAAAGTCAGCAGTCTTAAATTATGAAGGACAAAGAAAACTAAAATAAAATTATTTTATTCAAAATGAATTTTATTTTCCTCTGTAGTAGGACTTGGAACAAGAGTAAACATAAGTGATGAAGCAAAATATAAGTAAGTAAAGTCCTTGAAGGTGGATTTTTCCTTTGTGCACTAAAGGCTACTCGTTTTCAAAATTTTCCATTAACCACTCCCTCCATGGAGAACAGAGAACAACTTGGTGGCCACACAGCCCCGAGATCTCTACTTTGCTTCTTTGGCTTCCCTTTCCTAGGTCTTCCCAGCCATCAGTTTGTGATACGCTAGATGTTTCACTTGCTTTTTCCTCCAAGTAAAACAGACTCATTACTAAGAAATCATGGCCAATCTGAGAAAAAAAGCCCAAATCCTCTTGATTACAGTCTTATCACCAAACATAGCCAATGGTAATATTTTAGTGCACTTTCAGCATTTCTTCCCCACCTGTGCAAAGGTGCTCCCCCTCTAGCCCCTGTTTGGTTATGATCATACCATAGAGCCAAACTGTACCCCGATCTGGCATATACTAATTACTCTTCATAGCTGTTTGAAAAAGCTGCATAATAATTAGTGTTGGGAACATTTGTTCAACCATTTTCATATAATTGGATATTCCAGTTTTTACTTTTTGACAAAAAATCTCTATGAAAAACATCTAACATTTCCTTAGAACAGGCTTCTAGAAGTAGAATTATTAGGTAGATGTTATAAGAAAGTTTAAGGTTACCAATATTGTTAACACCCTTCCAAAAAAGGCAACATTAATTTATATTAGCACCATCAATGGAAAAATAGCCCCCTGGGCATTGCTTATCATTTCTTAGGCTTTGCTTTAATTTGATCAATAAATAAAGTATCATTTTTCCACATGGTACAAATTTTCATGAGTTGCTTATGAAAATGTTAAAGGGCTGTTAACTAATTCAAGACAATAATGTAACAGTCATTAAAATTTTAAAAATACTTCTTGCCTATTGATTTTTAAGTGGCTGAAGGAGATGCATATTGTTAATAAAAGTCCAATATGAACTATATGAAGCAAAAACAACACAGTCCTGTTCTTTGAAGACACTATATCCTTTTCATCCATTCTTTCTCTAGGGTGCTACTTCCCTGTCTGGAGTACCCCTCCTGAGCCGGGGTAGATTATCCCATCAAGACTCAGAACAAACGCAACTTGTCTGAAAATTGTTCTCTCATTCTTTTCCTGCTTGGCGATCCTAACACTTTACACATACTTCAATTTTTACCTACAATGTTCTGTAGTGGTACTATTAGATAGTGTTAAAACATTTACAGGCTTTAGAGGCAGATGGATGTGGGTCAAGTCCACTGCTTTCTGACTGTATGATTTTAGACAAATTACAAACCTCTCTAAGGTTGTATAACCTCATCTGTAAAATAGGGATTTAAATTTGATCTCAAGAGTATGAGGATTCAATGAGCTAATTTGTCTAAAGAGGTCAGCACAGTGCCTGGTATACAGTTTATACTCAGTAATGGGCAGCTGCCACAAGCCTGTCTCTTTTACCAGGTGAAGGACTGCCAGAGGGACTGGGCCATATCACGTGGCTTCTGTGTACCACTAAGGAGTACAGGAGAGCCTGGCATGCTACAGAGAGGATCCATAAATGTTTGATGATGGTTTTTGATAGAATATTAAATAAAAAAATTGGTCTGCAGATTAGGAACACATGATTGTTAGCATATACATACATGTGGACACAGACCTCCCCATATGCTGTACTCTTTAAGGTCTTTCCAGATATATTCATGGGCTCTTTCCTGATCTGTACTCTCCACCTTGTGGGCTGGTCACACTTCTGCTTGGTTATTCTCACAGTCTCTGCTGGGTCCTCAACTTCACACTGGGGACATTAACACCCAACCCACAAAGTTGCTTCAGCATTAAATGAGTTAATGTGTTGAACATAATACATAGCGGCATGCAATAAAGGGTAAGTTAAAAAAAAAAAAAAAGAAGTCACCTTCTTTGCAAAGACTTCTTTAACCCTTCCAGATGGTGCTAGTCTTTCCAGCTCTTACAGTTTCATAACAAGCTAGTATTTATTGTCACAGCACTTTTCACTCTGTGTCCTGTCTCAGAGCAATTCAATTGCAAGCAATTGAAGATAAAAAATACCACTGAGTTATGTTTGTTATTTGCCAAATGTTGTTAGCACACACCTACATTTCTATACTAAGTGTTACAGCCCTTTGAAGGGGGTAGTGTTATTCCCATTTCACAGGTGAGGAAACTGAGGCTTAGAAAGATTAATCAAACAGGTCCAAGGTCAGTCAGATATTAGGCTATGGGTAAGACGCAACGCCATTAGTATTCTTAGCATATACCATACTCCCTATAACATTGCAGAGCTTAATAATTATGTGCTGACTGAATAAAAAAGTGAACGTATTTAACTAAAAAATTCAGTAAAATAAAAAAATTATGGCAATCATCAAAATAATTTAATTTTAAAGCTTTTAGTTATCCCTGTTATAAAAAGTTCAAATATACCTCCAAATCCATTACCAACTAGGAATTCTCAAATAATACATGGAAAAAACTAGTCTAGGATTTACTGGCCACATTTTGACACATTACAAACTAAGTACCTGTATACAACATAATAAAGAATTCCTTTACATTGAGTTCTGAGACAAACTCAAATCCAGAACTCAACCATTTTCATTCCATCAGGAAAGGCGACCCCACTTAACTCCACTACTTTCTATGCATAGAGAATTATATTTTCTTTTTCTGATTTAGAGATTTGTATTGAAAATCTGGTCTCTCCTTCCTTAAAGTAAGGGTTCTCTAATGGTGTTAATGTGACAAAACAAACTGCCCGTAGGTAGATACGCAGTGCCCAGCCCTAGTGTGTATTGAGATTGCCACATTCAGCTCTAGTGAATGTCAAGTAGCCTGATCTTGAGATATAAATAACCAGCAAGGGCAGGATGGCAGCTATCAGCCTGGGTCACGCAGGTTACTGAACAGAAGTCAGATGGTAACTAATTCTAGTCACTACCGAGCAGAATGGAATTTGAACCAATGACCCAGAAATGAAAGACTCTGACTCTTATTGGGGAGAGAAAAAAAAAAAAAAGTACAACTTTCTCAGTCCTAGGCAACGAAATTCTTCAAACTGGGTTAAAAGCCAAGATTTCCTCCATTTTTCTAAGCTTCCACACTATTTGCAGCACTGAAATAAATAAGCTGATGATTTCTGAGACATATTTAAAAATCCATTGGTTTGTCACCAGTTCATTGCAGATTTATCTATTATACTAAAGAGTATCTGGCCTGCTCTTGAGAAAAGTTTTATAATTAATTATGTGTGCTAAGCCCTAAACTTGGGCATCAATTTACTATTCCTTTGTGGAAAAAGAAAAGTTCACAGTGTAGTAACTCTGAAAATAACTTTTGCTTTATTATCGTCTGAAGGGACTAATAATTTAAGTTGTCAAAAAAGAGCAGTATCTGCTTGCTCTTAGTGAAGGCAGCAGAAACACGGATCTTGGGGCAGTGCTGTTATATCAGCTCGCCCACTCTTTACCTAACTCATTTAAAATGAACAATAAAAGTTTTCTTTAATTAGCTACTGGTGTGCATTAACATGATCATGATTAAACCATAAAAACCAACTGTACATTACGCTGGTCCCCTCTTCCATATGTTTTGAATTATTCTGTTTGAAAATGTACTTTGCGTCCCTTTTAAAAGTTCGACCTTCTGCTTTCAGAGAATTAAATGCATATTACTGCAGTGAAGAAGATAATGTTTCAGACCTCCAGGCATATATTAAACACACTGGCAGCACTTGAGACAAAATGCTTTACTTATTAGATACTTCCTATTCTAAACAGTGTCATCAAAGGCTAAAAACAAAATCCATATAAAAGCTGCACAATGCTTCCACACAGAACCCGTGCCAAAATCCCTGTACTTTCCAACTAATGAGGAAAGGATGTGTACTCTTAACATATGAATGTAAGATTTTCCAAGCATTCACTTTAGGAAACTGGGCTATTGATTCCATATGGGTTATGTTAAATGAAACTGTATTGGTAAAATAACCTTTAAGATATCTGGCATGATAACTATAATTAAACAATATTTAAAAGGCTAAAACAAAAGGGAATTTGGTTCCACAATGGCTAATTAAAATAAAATGAAAAAACACAGCATGCCATCTATCAAGATAAATTGTTATTGTTTAAGAACTATTTAAATACTGTTAAAATATACTTTTAGATAAAATCTGAAAGAGCTGGAAAAATATTTGTGGCTTACAAATGGATAGTTTGGTGAAGAAAAAAGGATAGGACTCTGAAATTGGATGCGGAGATAACAGCTTTAAAGCCTTGAGCACAACCAGATGGTACTTAGAGGAATTCTACAATTTCACCATCAATGGGTTTCAATATGAGAAGATTTTTCAAGGGCTGGGAAAACATGTCAAGTTGATAGTTTACTTCTTCGATCATTTCAGTGCACTTTCCCATCCTTTCACAGTTCTCCACAGCACAGATACGAGCCACCATGGAGAAGGTGCTGAAAGCTGTACTAGTAGCTGGGGAGCTGTAGCTAATTCCTCCTTTTCATGTATGGAGATAGGTAAGTTTCCAAGCTCACCCTGGAGTCTGGCAAGAGCTACAGTATCTCAGGAGCAGTGGCTAAAACCATACTCAAGGATGTAACAGTACCAAAGAAGGCATTACAATAATTTCAAATGACATCGTTAGACATTCTTCCATGGCCTTGTGGAGCAGAGAAAGATAAGGTTGATTGACTGAAACTTCCGGTTTGGTCATATTGACATTTTTAGGAGCACCTTCAAAGAGTCTGCCTCACTAATAAAAATGCTGCAAATAAATGGATATTTAAATTTTTTAAAGAAAAATATGTCTAAACCAGCCTCTTGAGAATGAACAGGTGTAAAACAAATACAATTTTTGCTTTGATGGATGACAACAAAGGGTAATTTGGCATCTATTTCAATGTTTTAATTTGCATTACTTCTTTTAATTTCTTGATCATTTTAAGGAAACCTTAACTATACATGAGCATAGATGTATCTACATATTTTCCCACCTTCCTACCATAACTATGGTTCTATAACAGCATTATTGAAGTAGTATTTCCACCATGCATCATGGTGGAACTTTAATCCTTATCAGAGTATCGTTTGCCAATCATTTCTCATATCTTCTAAATTATGAAAAATCAAGTGTGAAACCACAAAATCAAAGTGACAAACACATCTGTATATCACTGTGACATTTACTCTAATTTTACTGTCCTTGCTAAAATGTAGTAATGTTTTCAAAGAAGTAAAGATCTTATAAAATCAAATACAATAAAAAAATCAGTTAAAAAACTGATTATAGTATTTTAATGGCTTCACATACTAGAATTACAATGCAGTTTTTACAAACTTGAAAAAATTATATGCCTCATTGTCTAAACATTGCAAACATACTCTTCTAGCTGTATCTTTTAGAAGTTTGGTTTGGGGGTTGGGGTGGGGTGGTGTTGCTAGGAGAGGGTTTTTATATATACCTTTAACACAGAGATAGCATATTCTGGAAACTTTACATAAGTAGCAAATTGTTGTAACAATCAGCAAGAGAATTCAACTTGATGAATACATTTAAGCAAGTAAATAAGAAAGTATATATCTTTAGGTCTCAAATTTTCAGTGATATCAGCATCGCACTTAATAAACATGTCATTTTATACATGAATTACCAGAGTAGGTCAGTGACATGCTAGGTAAAATTTATCTAAGCACATTAATTTAAAAAATTAGAAGAATAAATTGCCTTCTGCATGAAACATCTCCGTAAGTGTCACCAATCCAAGTTGTTTTTTACTTAAAAACAAAACTTGCACAAGCACTGTGTGCACTTGGTACTACGGATAGAGTGCTTAGAAAATCAGGGCTTTTTATATTTTATTTCTCTAAGCCAAATGTTCTACCAGATCCCACATAATATAATTATTCCCAGTTGGATGGCAAAAAAAGTTTTCACAATACTGCAGTAATTATGCAAAAGAGCAGAACTAATGATACCCATCACTGCTTAACAAATAGAATGGTAAAGAGTACTATAGTTTCAAGTTTTCCTTTTCATGAAGTTACTTTTCCGGCTCTTTGAAGTAACAGTATGAGGCCACTACTGCTTGCTAAGTATCAGTTCAAACATTCATATTTCAAGACCAGTGCTAAATGCAATAAAAGAAGCATGGAGATAGTTCAGGCAAGGTTGTATTTTACAGTAGCCCATGTTTGGTCTATTGTTCTAATTAAAGTTGTAAATTACAAAAAGGGACCTGTTCTGGTGCTAAATGGACTATAATACCTTGATCATTATCAGTGTGTTTCAATATGATAAGTCAAATAAATAAATAAAAAAGTATACACACCAACCTACCCACACAAGTTCAAATCCTACTTATTGAAATTTTATCTGCAGTACTGACCTTTAAACTTTTGTGTCTGTCTGTCCTTTTATACATATATGATTTCATAGCATAAGCTCATTTTCAGGAGCTTCTAAATTCATGAAAAAAAATAGTTCCAGGTGAAACTTTGCATAGAAGGTCTTAACTCAGAAACAGAAGTTTTCATTCTCTTTCCCTCTCTTTCTCTGTCACATATAAAATTGGAATCGGTCGGTCATTTTTGTTCAAGGAGACTAGATATCATTGATTTATACTAACTTATGATTTTAAGTTTGACTTGTTTGCTTTTTGTAATGAATTCAGTTTTTGAAAAATAAAATTTGACACATTCTGGGAACTTGGGTCGTAATCAAAGCAGATGCCTTTACCTCAGAAACAACAACCTGCTTTGAAATGGCCACACTGTTAATTCTTAAAAAGTGGCTACTGTGTGTCACAAGGTAACTACTCTTCATACTGATGAAACCCAAGGTTCATTCCACTGATGTCAATGTGGAAACCATTTTGTCTCATGGCTGCTTAAAGATTTTCAATAGGATTAAATCAGCTGCAAGTCCTTATTATATCAGGGTTTACAATTGTGTCTGAGTTGGAGTCTGTTTCTCATAGAATTTTACTCAGAGACTGACTTAGATTGGCTCCTTAGAGCTAGTCTGATTTTACTAGAAACAACTGTATCACATCAGCCACTCTCATAAACTTGCCTTAAGATTGAATCAGCCCTGACCCTGAAGCAGATGAAAGTTTACCGAGCCTATGCATTCTCCATTAGGAGTCACAGAAAAGTTTGCATTTAGTTTCTGCAGCACGGCAGAAGTAGAGTATGCTCATTAACCATTCTAGTGGGCTTTTGACTTGCAACTATGAACCTGATTTTCTGATAAGAAAACTATAGTTGAACTTGGAGAACTTTCTATTGATAAAAATACATACATATTCTTATTTGATTATTTTATCCTTCAAATCACATATACTCCTTTACGGAAACTATGTAGGGTTTATGGAAATGAAGCAAGAGCATGCTTTTAAAATGAATTTTCCCCTAGGTTTAGTACAAGTTAAAAATAATGAAAATGGTTTCAGTATATCCATAATTAACTTTATCCAGTAGCTGGTTTTCACTGCCAAATAGAACATGGTTATTTAATAAAAATACTGAACTGATTTTCATTATTATATATTGTATTTTCTAAATCTAAACAAACTTGCTTCAGTTAACTGTAGATTCTTCTCAAATTAAACCTGAATCTCAGTATTCTCTACTCGGTAGCTGATTTCACTGAAGTCCATCAAGACATAGAATAGAGGGTCACTTACAAACTTCTTGGCTACCCTTTAACTCCATGATAGCAGATCAAATTCACACTGAACTCAAGCTACATATTGATTCTCTGTGTATTGTACTGATTCTCATGTTGTCAATACCTTAATGATGCATGCAATGGGCTTGAAATGCAAAATGGTCAAGATGTTAGAGAAAAACATTTGCTTATGCCCTGCAGCCGATTCTTCTTTTCCATTAGAAGAGTTTTGTTCTGTGCTGTTACTCCATAAAAATCATCACTAGGCCAAAATACCCTTCCGCACAAACTGCTTTGATCACAGCCTCTCCCTTTAATCCTCACAAATCTGAACTATTCTCTAAATCAGGTAAATATTCCTAACAATTGTTGAGGTCAGCTAGTCCTACACCACCAGTTAATTTTCATATGCTGATATGTCCTAAGTAATTCTTGCTGTTCTGAGAAAACAATTTTTTTTAATATTAATGAAGGTAACCCAACACATATCTTAAGGATATTCTTGATTATGTGGAATTGCTTGAATAAACGTTCAGAAGTTAAGAAGAAAAGTGTACATTAAGTCCTCCCAAGTATCAAGCATCATCTCTATAAACATTAAATTTGTAGGTAAGTCTGGAAACTCCTGAGAAAACTTTCTCAAAAAGCTTTTTAATAAATTTTTAATAAATTTTAATCATAGCTGTTATATGATTACTAGATGATCTTATCAGAATGTCTCCTGTTAATACTAAATTTCAGAAGATCATATTCACAACAGTTTATCAAATTAGCATCATTAAAGTGGAGTGTTCTTAGTATTTAAAATTTACATGTCTCTAAGCTACTTAAAGAATAAAGATTTTTTAAAATGATAGTTGTAAGATAATGTCACTCAGTCAAGTACGCTTAATGTTTGGACTTAAGCTATGATAATTCTGTTGGGATTAAAGACTTCTTGAGGGGCGCCTGGGTGGCTCAGTGGGTTAAAGCCTCTGCCTTTGGCTCAGGTCATGATCCCAGGGTCCTGGGATCGAGCCCTGCATCGGGCTCTCTGCTCAGCAGGGAGCCTGCTTCCTCCCTTCTCTCTCTCTGCCTGCTTCTCTGCCTACTTGTGATCTGTCTGTCAAATAAATAAATAAATAAAATCTTTAAAAAAAAAAAAGACTTCTTGAGCTTCTTGAAGATAGAGCCAATATCAAAATTATTATGCAAAATGTGTAAAAAATATTTCACATTATTCATTCATTCAACAAATTCTTATTGAGTATATACTATGTTCCAGGTACTGCTAGGGATACAGCAGAAACAAAGTTCTTGTCTCCATGGAGTTTACATCTTAGTGGGGGAAATAAGATCATAAAATTTATGTGAAACACACACACACACACACACACACACACACCTGTATGTGCTAGTGATTGGACTGTTGGACTATTATGAGAGAAAGACAGGAGACAAAAATGATTTGAATTTTTTTGCCTGAGCAATTATAAGAATGGAAAAGAGGATTTTCCAGGTTATGCAAGCAGCTTCCCAACCCATCTATGTGTTATGCCAATGCTTTAATAATCTGACTTCCAAACTTTGCCTATTTTCCCAAGAATCGTAAATAACACAGTGATCGTCACATAGGGAGATCATGACACGCACCACCATACCCAAAGTCCCAAAGGACTCTCTAGTTTAATTATGATGTCTTCCTAGTTCTTCTAGCAAACCAAACCCCCAATCAGCTAAGAACAATTCAAGGGAGGGCTATAATTAGAGATGGTTTTCTGGGGTTGGGCCTAGACCTCATTCTGCACAAATATTTGGAGGACAGAATAGTGGGCTAAGACATGGAGTCATGCCACATCCCCAGAAAACCAAAATGAGATGTAGAATATTTCTTGGGAGGATTTCGGCTCTGAGACGGCTGAGACTACTGGAATATTAGTGAAGCTAAGTTACAGAAAGGGAGAAGGGAGGGATGAACTGTTACAAGATCTTACTATTTCTGTCTTTGAGAATTTCTACTTAGATATTCCATTATGAATGTCATGCATCTGAAAGATCACCATAGGTCCAACTTGAAAATGGCAATGGCAGGTGGGTACTGGGTTTCTGGGCTGCTAGGATGGTTCAGGGCACAGCTGGGCGGTCCAAGTCAAAGAGTGATGCCCATGGCAAGGAGGGCTCAGCTGGCATGTGGAAGGCCCTCATCTACTTCTTAGCACTCTTCAGCGTAGGAGTGAGCATACTGAACATCTTTCTGACCTGGCATCAGAGAAAACACGAGAGACCCGAATTCATCTCCCACCCTCATCTCCACATCAGGTCCAAGCCCTTTCCCTGGAGAGATGGTAATCATACTCTATACTGTAACTCTCATGTAAATCCATGTCCGAATGGTCATGAAGATGAATAAAGAGAACCTGGACCACTACTCAATGTGGACCACAGCAGTGGTTTGGACCAGGACTCTGTACATGGACCATAAAAGTAAATGGGACCTTAGGCTCACCCTCCTTACTTATATCAAATGTTGACCAGTATACTGATCTTCCATCCCTTTGCTCATGGTGGGAGATGGATTGAATAACTTACACTGGTCCAAAAATAAATACATATAAATAAAAAACTAAAGAAATAAAAGATCACCATAACATTCTAAAATATATTTTCCAAAATATCACCTTTACAACTTAAGTTCTTATTTGTTCCTTCCCAAAAGGCTCGAATACTAAATACACCTTCCTGGTCCCTACCAAGTATACTGTTGGTCATTCCTTCACTTCATTAGTTATTCTTGCTGTTTCCTTTGTATTTTTTATTCTCACTGGCCCTTCCATTCTCCACTGGCTAATTATAAAAGTTCCTTAATTAGTTTCTTTCACTGGTCTTTCCCTTTCCTAACCTATCCCATATAACACTGCCAGATTACTCTTCTCAAAACATTTAAAATATTTACTTACAGTTGTCTCACTAGAATGTAAGGTCCACAAAAACAGAGGACTTTTTGCATGTTTATTTTTCTACTTTATCACCAGCACCCAGAATAGTGCTTGGTACACAGAAGGCATCCCATACATATTTAATGAATGAATTAAGAAAAAACTGAAATGAATCATTTGCAAGGTGCTTATTTAGGTTCCTGCGTGAAAGATTTGACACAAAGATCAGTTAAACTTGAAGCTTACCTTCTAGGTTAGAGATACTCTACTAAAGATGCTTTTAGAACACATCTGTTCCAAGACTGAAAGAAACCAGGATTTAGACTTGTTGAAATGGCAGTAAAGACACTGAGGCTGAAGGAACCACATAAATGAAGAGACAAAAGATAGGAAAGAGCATGGGTAAATGTATGGCAAAGGAAATGCCCCATTTAGCTCAAATAAAAGAGATATTTTAAGGGAATAGTGGAGGATGAGGCTGCAAAGGTAGGATAAAGCAAGATTCTAGGTGACAGGTTAAGAAAATGGAATTCTTAGTTTTTTGGCCAGTCTTCTTGAAAGCAGAGCCTTTTGACCATCGGAATCAAAATAATCTAGGGCACCTGTTAAAATAGAGATTGTCAGGCCCCATGCCAAAAGTATCTTACCTGAAGCTGACACCTGGTGACCTACACTTATAACAAACTCAGTAATTTTACACACACTAATACTTGAGAAACACTGCTATATACAATGGGACATTAAAAGAACTTGCCAAGTAAATAAATGACAAGCAGTGCTTGAGAAAAATTAATGTGATCAAAATGTGCAGTGGGAGTAGGGACTGGGGGGCAGAGAGACTGCAGGTAGCACCTCCAATGACAAAGTAATTGACCAGATGACCAACATGGGGATGTGGAATTAAATAATAGATGGTATAGTGGGCATTTCCTCTATGTAGCCTTCCCTTTATGAGCCCACAATAACTCCTCTCTCTCTCCTACAATCCTGTAGGACATACTATATAATTTATCTGGTACTTAGCATATGTTACCTTCTACTGATATTTTCTTTTAAGCCTTTTGCTCTATCTCTTAACTAGATTGCAGGACTCTTGGGTCCAGAAATGTGCTATGTCCATTTTTGTAGATCCTGCGAACAAACCATGTATATAAGGTGAGATGCGTATATTGGATGACAGTGATAATGGTGATTAAGATGGCAATACTGATCACCTAACTAGTTGATTCCCTAATATTTTCTAAGCAATATCAATGCACAGATAACACTTACTGCATGCTTAGAATGTGCCTGGTATTTTTCTTTCTTTTTTTTTTTTATTTATTTGACAGAGATCACAAGCAGGCAGAGAGGCAGGCAAAGAGAGAGAGGAGGAAGCAGGCTCCCCGCAGAGCAGAGAGCCCGATGCGGGGCTCGAGCCCAGGACCCTGGGATCACGACCCGAGCCGAAGGCAGAGGCCTTAACCCACTGAGCCACTCAGGCGCCCCAATGCCTGGTAGTTTTCTATGTGCACTTAGTATATGTTAGGCATTACTCTGTATCAACTCATTTAATCTTCAGAACTCTGTAAAGTGGGTACTATTATTATTCCATTTTAAGATAAAGAAACTGAGGCCCAGATAAGTAACTTGCTCAAAATTGCACAAAAATCACACATATGTGTGTTAAATGGTGTAGCTGGGATTTGAACATTGGGAATATGTCTCCAGAGGTCATTTAAAATCATAATCTACATACTCTCCATTTCAGAAAAATTTAAACCTTGTTGTTTTTGTTACTATGTCTCCTACCAGATGGCAAGATCCATAATTTCAGGGACTAGTTAATTTTGTTTACTATTACATACCTAGTGGTGGGCACATAGTAGATCCTCCACAAACACATGCCTTGTCAATGAATGAATGAATGAATGAAAAAAATAAGGGAAAAAAAGTAGGAGAAAAGAGTAGAGGAATGAAGTAACAGATACCATTATGAGTACCTAAAGGACTAGCAAGGCTTTTATTACTGCAAATTTCAGACAGATGGCTTCCCAGAGAATGCCTTCATCAATACATGAATGTATTTTGAAATACTGAAAGGAAAAATCCATTTGCAAGGTGCTGGGACCAGGTGTGTCTATTTTAGCGAATGACTGTATTCAAGAACAGGAAGCAGAGCTTGGAGATAGAGCACTACACTAGGGAACTGAAGACCTGGCTGAGTTCCACTGTTTCCACTAAGTCACACCTGTGTGCACTATGTGGGGAAAAAACTGTCTTTGTTCACAGCTTTTCTTTTGTCGACATGGAGTTAAAATAGGGTAATC